>NW_019392841.1:102498-230807 GCF_000648675.2 Cimex lectularius | reverse complement strand
ATGGTCCGATTCTCAACCATTTCAGAGTAATTTCGCTTTTTATCGATTTTGAAAGATATCACGTCCTGGCGTCGGAAAATCGTGATATCTTTTAATCTAAACATTTCTCTGAAAATCTAATAGCACCGTTGAAATTCCCGTTAATTTTTCAATAAGAAGATGACGGTGGCAAAATGTTTGGGCTAATTTTTTGTGTTTTATTTCAGCCAGAACTACAAAAAGAGTGGAAAATTGTGAGAGAGAAAGCATGATGATGATGATGAACGCTTTATTTATCACTCATACAAAATTTGGTCTCACGGACCATTTTTCCATCTAATGTGAAATACAATGGCTCCTAATTTTACTCTACTTCTAATTTATTAAACATTAATTACTTCGAAAAACCTTATTTTTATCGTCAATATGTTCCATCTATTCGTTTTAATTGAACTTCGTATGTATTTACTTAAAATTGCTTATTGAAATAACTATTCTAATATTACATTGAGCAGTTAAAAAGTAAATTACTAATAAAATAAAATAAGTGAACACTAATACTTTTCAACACAATGCAGTACAAATAATGAATTATAAATTACCAATATAAATCTACAAATAAAACTTTACTTACTAAATAGTAATATAAAAAACTAAAACAAAACAACAAAAGAAGTTAAATTTAAGGCCTCAATCATAACTAGATAAGAGATCATTTTTAAGACTATTCTGAAAAACGTTGATATTTTACATTGTTTTATGTGAGTAGGGATTCTCGAAAATACTATTGCACCTTTTTCTGAGAATGACCTATTAAAAGTTTTGGTTTTGTGATTAACGACACGCAGATGGTAGTTTGCAAACCTAGTATCTCTATCATGAATCTGAGACATGTACGTAAATTTAACATAGAGATATTTTGGTTTTTGAACTTTTAAAATGTTAAAAACTACATGACAGACTGTAATCGATTATATCTTTAATTTTGAGAAATTTGATTGCGCAAACTCGTTATATATACAATTTTCATAAATCAAGAGAGAGATATTGTGAGAGAATGGGGGTGAGAGAGGAGAGACAAATAAGCAAAATGAAAGATAGTTGGATGGATAGATAGGTGTATAGAAAAGTTGATAGATGGATAGATAGATCGATAGATAGATAGAAAGGGCGAGAGAGAGAGAGAGAGAGAGAGAGACAGAGTGAGAGAGAAAGAGAAAGATGGTGTGAGAGGAGAGACAAACAAGCAAAATGAAAGATAGTTGGATGGATAGATAAATACATAGAAAAGATGATAGATAGATACACAGAGGGAGAAAGAGAGAGTGACAGAAGGGAGAGACAAACGAGCAAAATGAAAGATAGGTGGATGGATAAAAAAGTTGAGAGAGAGAGAGAGAGTGAGAGGGTGAAAAACAAGAAAACTGAAAGATAGATAGATATATAGAATACAGATAGATCGATATAGAGAGAAAGGGCAAGAAAGCATGAGAGAGAGAAAGAGAAATAGGGTGGACAAAAAGCAAAATGAAAGATAGTTGGATGGATAGATAAATATATAGAAAATATGATAGATAGATAGACAGAGGGAGAAAGAGAGAGAGAGAGAGAGAGAGAGAGAGAGAGAGAGAGAGAGAGACAAACGAGCAAACTGAAAGATAGGTGGATGGATAAAAAAGTTGAGAGAGAGAGAGTAAATAGAAATAGGTAAATGGATAAATCAGATGTATAGAAATAGATAAATGGATAGATAGACAGATACAGATATGAATAAACATTGGTAAATAGAAAGATAGGTGGGAGATGGAGATAGATGGGAAAATGTATATATTGTCACGACCCCCAAAAAATTGTCAATATTTAAGAAAGGCGGCGGTCATCCGGACGATTTGTCACCACTGTGGTTCCTCCAGACCACGTCAATGGGTCCAGGGCAGATGGGGCCGGCTGCAAATCACTCTGATAATGCCACAACATTAAGTAGACGCTTTCACCGCATATGCCACCCTGTGGGACATTAGCGCTAATAGGACAGATTGCCACTATTCCAAGTCGCCCTTGTACAAATCTCGTCGACTTTGGGCCAACCCCTCCCTTCAAGCAGTTATCTGACGATGACTTCAATAATTGTGTCAATTCAATTTAAGAAAATTACAAAAAAAAATCAAAGGATGGTTAAGACAAATTGGAGCGACATAATATTTTTAGGAGTGATGGTAGTGTTTTCCCTGGGTTTGGTGTATTTCAGATGTTTCTCTCAGTTTTTCTTAGTATTAGTTTCTATTTTTTACGGATATACTAGTTTTCTTGAAATTCTTTAGCTTAGTTTTCATTTGTAATTAAACAAGAGTTTCCCATGCAATCAATTAAATGGAGGTCGAGAAAGAAAATAAGAGCTATCAAAGCAATCGGAGAGGGTTCCATTACGATAATAATGGTGTTTTATGGAGGAACAATCAAAAGGCGAGTCGTACCAGCATTAGACTTTCAAATATAAGTCCCGAGCAGACAATAAATTAGCAATAAGTCCCCCTCATATGTAATGCACTTAAGTTAATTGGATCATTTCTGTTTAGTCTCCGGGTCGCAATATCCCAGATTACAAAACCTCCCGTCGGACAAGTGCAGGCCTAATATATTTTTCCACGAGAGTTGTTCCCGCAATCTCCATAAAAGATTGCCAGAGCCGGCCGCAGACAAATTCGTACCCTCGGCGGACTCGCAATATATTAGCCGGTTACAGGGCTTCACTTTCCACCCTCTGGCCTCCAGGAAGTGCCCGGTTTAATAACGTACCTTGTACGGCGTTTCTTTATTTGAGATACACTCCTTTAACAAATTAAAAACACTGTCACCCCCCATTTTGTCGGCAGTTTTAAATTTCTAACCGTTGGGTCTATCAACCCTCTAACCGATAAATTATCTAGCAAAAGGCTGACTAGCTACTTTATAAATCTAAACGTAATTAAACAAACCAAAAAAAAACTCGATTGAGAATCTAATTAACGCTAGATTGAATTACTCATAATGATTTAACTTGTCAAAAAAATCTATGAAATAACGCAGCCATCGGTTGTACCTGAAACATCAACACCAAATTCTCTGAGGCTTATGACCGAAATCCATAAAATCCACTTGAACCCAAAATTTACTATTCGAATCAATCATAAAAGGCTCTTGTAAAGGGTTTGAAGTAAACAGAGGTATAGAAGTTGGTACATCAAGATGGGTACAATAGCTCTTAAAGGGTCCAATAGATTCACGCCGACTACTACATCTACATCTATGTGAAGATAGCCAGGTAAAATTTGCAAATATATAAAATTAACCAACATTTAAAAGATATAGATAGATTAAAACTGTATTTCAGCAATAGCTATTACAGGGGGGAGCCAAATGGTAAAATAAAGCTATATACATTTTTCGATTAATTAATCTTTAATTAAGGTTTTGGTTGAGATAAAAAAGTCAGTGTCACGAGCTGGACTCGAACCCACGACCTTCGGCTAAATACGACGCTGCTCTACCACTTGAGCTATCGTGACTTCGATCCACTCGGACACCGACTTCTCATCTCAACCACACCTTTTGAATTTTCCCTCCTTTTTTGCCATTTTTCAAATGTCGTGTAATCAAGATTCGATTCTCCGCGACAAATGAAATGGCCACGGAGAGTGAAGAATACTTCATTTTGCTTTTTACATTTATTAGGTTTCGTGGTCCGCTTGACCAAATAACATCGTTCAATTAATTAATCTTTATGTAAGGTATTGGTTGAGGTAAAAAAAAGTCACTGTCACGAGCAGGATTCGAACCTACGATCTTCGGCTAAATACGCCTCTGCTCGACCACTTGAGCTATCGTGACTTTTTTTTATCTCAACCAAAACCTTAATTACAGATTAATTAATTGAAAATAATTTATTTGGTCAAGCGGACTACGAAACCTAATAAATATACAGGGTGTCCCAGTTCCTTCTGACGAAACTCAGGGAATCGTTTCTACTCTTTGTTTGGAGCAAAAAATGCACAGGAGAAAATTTTCGGAAAGTTCTCTATTTTGAAGATATTCGACAATTTAGGTTTTTTCAATTTTTCACTATCTTACCACATAAAAACGCTTACAACGTCCAAAATGTTGAGACTACAACAAATCCAATTACACCATTTGAAAGAACGCTAAATTTAAAATTTTGGTCATGATTGCACGTTCTACTGAGGTTACAAAAAATACCTACAACTTATCAAATTTCACAAAAACTGCTTCATCTTATATGTTTTATGTTGATTTTTCAACTCTACTAGAGCGTTATTTATAAACCTGGATATAACATTCAGATTATTGCAAATAGAAGAATCTTACAGAAAATTTAGCGTTCTTTCAAATGGTGTAATTGGATTTGTTGTATTCTCAACATTTTGGAGGTTGTAAGCGTTTTTATGTGGTAAGGCAGCGAAAAGTAAAAAAAACCTAAATTGACGAATATCTTCAAAATAGAGAACTTCCGAAAATTTTCTCATGAGCATTTTTTGCTCCAAACGAAGAGTAGAATCGATTCTCTGAGTTTCGTCAGAAGTAATTGGGACACCCTGTATACATCATTAAAGATATAATAATAATAGAATGTAAGAACTAATCAAAATACATCATCAAATACATGGCGCTTAACTTAAAATCAAAAATTACATGACGCAACAATAAAACATCATTCATTGGCAATAAAAGCCCTCAATTTAAGTGCTTCATAAATTATTAAACTATTGATATATTGCCTGGTTTTTTACTTCAAATTTTAGCAAGAACTAAGTTCGTTTAAAATGTTATTATTTACACAAGTATCTGTGTATTTCTTTAAATAAAAGGATCTTCGAGGTTGGTAAATTGGACAAATTAAAAATATATGTTCCAAGTTCTCCTCTTCAAACAATTTACACGCAGAGAACATTGATTGTGTGAAAATTACATATTTGAGTCCATTTACAAACAATTTCATTTTCTTAGCACTAGGCCTTAGTTGTATAAGTAGTCTTTGCTTATTTACAGACAAATTTAGTTGAAAAATAATTTTCATATTTATACAAGGGGCTGATTTTTCTATAAAAGTTTCTTTTCTATGTCTATTGAGTAGAGATTATTTTTCCACTTCGACAAAATACTTTCTTTTTTGCGTTTTAGACATTCAGGGTCGCAAAGGCACATCTTGTGCACACACCTATACCAATCAATAACTTTTGCAATTGACAGAACTAGTAATTATAATTTACTCCTAATTTACATGCTGATGAATTGGCCTTACGGAAGACATCATGAAAGGATCTTCTCAGAACGAACCATTTTCCGTGTTCAATACTTTTATCTACAAATTTAAAATTCTTTTTAGCAACTGCACGGTAATGAGCTCAAGTTCAAGCTGAATCCTTACATAGTGACTAGGTGTATTTCTGGTTAAGTGGTAAAGTTGCTTAAAATACTGTACTTGTAATTTATCCAATTCGCTAAAATGGCCAAGGGACCACAATTCTGCAGAATACAAGGATCCTTGTATCCATGTCCCCGAATTTTTGAATTTACTGATGAATGACTGCAGCTAGGAAAACATTTAAAAAGCGATCTTGCACAGCGTAAAATTTTCTAAAAATTGATACAGCTCTGTGACTTAAAGGCTTAGAAAATATGCATTTCCACAGATGGCAATTTTTTTGTACAAAAACCTTGGAAGGTGGTCGGCTTTTTTTTATGGGCAGTGTGTATGTACAGGCTGACTAGCGATATGTATCAAACATTTTAGGAGGTGTTTCTACTCACCATACGCAACAAAATACTTCTCAACGGTAAAGAAGTAAATTCGGTTTTGGTTTTTTTTTTTTCAACTTAGGTCCATTAAATTGTTTATACACTTGAGAATTACTGACTGCACAAAAATCTGGTTTGTGCCACCTGCAAGAACGTTAAATTTGCTGTAAGAAAATTTATTTACATTGCAGAATTGATAGAAAAGTTATGCACGAAAAATTCAAAAAACAAAAATGTTCAAATTTGGAATTTTTTGACAATGTTCTATTGGCTTGATAATTTTTAATTAATTAAAAAAATGCAAAATGTTTGGGCCGTTTAGAAGAGGTATACCGTTGGAGCTAATAGAACGGGGAACTTTTGAGGTAATTTGCAAAGCTCTATAACTTTATAGTTGTTAACAGTTGCCAATCCAACATTTTCAAAAAATACCACATTTCAACATTTTTGTTTTTTGAATTTTTCTTGCATAACCTTTCTATCAATTTTCAATCAGCAGAATATTTCCACCAATTTTGCAATGTAAATGAGTTTACTTACAGCAAATTGAACGTTCTCTCAGCTGGCACAAACTAGATTTTTCTACAGTCAGTAAAAGTTTATACATAGCTTATACGTTTATACAGTTTATAAGCAATTTAGTGGACCTAAGTAAAAAAGTTTTTTGTTGCATACGGTGAGTAGAAACACCTGAAATTTTCGACACTTTTCGCCAGTCACCCTGATGCAAATTTTAACTGGCTATCTTGATGTACTAATGTTCCTGTACTGCTATACCTCTGTTTACTTCAAACCCTTTACAAGAGACTCTTATCTTTGTTTCGAATAATTAATTTTGGGTTCAAGTGGATTATTAGGGTTTATTTTTATTTTGCGAAATTGATTATAAGCCTCAAAGAATATGGTGTTGGTGTTTCAGATGCCAAAAAAAATACACTATTTCATAGATTTTTTTTTTTTTTGACAAGTTAAATTATTATGAGTAAATCAATCAAGCGTTAATCAGATCCGTAATCGAGTTTTGTTTGTCTGTTTAATTACTTTTAGCTCTATAAGGTACTCATCCTATGTCGCTCGCCTAGTCCAGACGTACCTTCAACAGCATAACATCCGGGTCTTAGCCTTGCTAGTCCGTTCTTCAGACTTGAACTCCATCGAATATTTATGAGATATGTGTGGTGATTAGTGACCGTTAATCGATATTTATTTAGAAATCGTGATATGCGGTCTGGTGTGATGTAGGTTTCAGAAAAACATTTTCTTTATCGGGCCAACGTTTCGATCTTTATTGAGATCATCTTCAGGGCCTGGGATTTACAAACATTGTTTACATATAACAATTACATTTTGGATGTGGAAAAGTGAATTTATACAATGCAAAATATATATCTTTTTATATATTCAATCAAAGTATTTCTACTCACTCAAAGTGTTTGTCTTCTGTATAATTGTACCATTCTTGCGTGTCGTGTCGAGAGTGCCAGTGAGATTTTACTATTTTGTGTTTATATACGTTGGATTTTGAACGGGTGGGGAAGGATGTCGGTATAGAAAAGACATTTTTGTATAAATCGTCGGCTTATTTGAGGTGAAAAGAGCCGACGAAGGGAAAAAATTTGTTGGTAATGGTTCGGGCAGATTATCCTTTCAGGATTATATAGAAAGGGATAAATAGGAAAAAGAAAGCTAAATTGTTGGACAATTAGACTATGTGAAAAATATTTGATGTGTGGAATTTGATTAATGATATTGGCGTAGCTGCGACTGAGTTTACATGTATCTGTTCTGTTATTGATGCTGTGTTTATCTCTGTTGATATAAACCATTTCTAAGAAATTACGTTTATGTTTGTTTTGTTCTGTTTGTAATACTTTTGGATTTTTGAAGTCGAAATTGTGTTGGTGTTCAAGATGGTGAGTAGCGAGTGCTGTAGGATTTTGCTTAGGTTTTTTGCAATCGTAGATATGTTGCTTTACTCTCTTGTCCAGATATTGGGATGTAAGACCGATGTAAGTTGCCGGACAGTTTAAACAGTTGATCTTGTAGATTTATTTGTTATTGGTGTGGGATCTTTAATTTTGGAAAAAAGTGTTTGAAATGTTTTATAATTTTTGAAAGCTATTTTGAAGTTATCGGACAAGAGAAATGAGTTTAATTTATGTGATAGTCCTTGGACAAATGGTATGGAAATGTATGCTGGTTTGTTTGTATTCGATAGACTTAATGTAGTATCATAAGTAATAGTGGATAGTGTTAGTGTTGAGTTGTAATTGTTGATTATTCTGTTAATTATATGTTTAGGGTAGAGATTATTATGGAGGATCTGTTTGTATATCTTTATGTTTTTGTGGTGGGAGAATTCATGGCTTAAGGTAATCATTCTGTGAAATAACCCTTTGGCTGTGTTTATTGTTGTATGAAGGGGATGGTGAGATGTAAAGTTGAGGTCGCGATCTGTGTTTCTTGGTTTTTGATACCAATCCGTGATTAATGTGCCATCTGGTTGTTTTATTACGAGTGTATCGAAAAATTTTATTTTTTTGTTGTTTTCGATTTCATGTGTAAATTGTAGACGTGGGTGAAAGCTATTAAATGTATCTAGTGTAGTTTGAATTTGATCTGTGGGAACGTATTTAGTGAGAAAGGGTAATGTGAAAGGAAGTTGTGGTATGACTGTATTTAGTAGATCTGTCATGATTGTGTAGTTGTGTCATGTTTTTCTGAAACCTACATCACACCAGACCGCATCTCACGATTTCTAAATAAATAAAAAAAATTTATGAGATAACCTCAAAAGACGAATAAGAACACGTCCATCACCTCCTAATACTCTCCACGATCTTCTAAGGACTCTTCATGTAGAATGGGCCATCCTCCAGCAAAGAAACATTTCCAGACTGGTAGAAAGTATGCCGAGGCGTCTTAAAGATGTAATTAACGCAAAAGGAGGAAATACGCGATATTTGAAATGTAAATGAAAAATCTAAAACAAATAAAACAAATCTGTCCGTCTTATTTTAAATTTTTCATTTTCCTTAGCAATTTATAATTTTTTTAAAACTTTTTTAGACAAAGACTCAATTATCAAACGTTAAAAAACATGAAACTTTGATTAATATATAAAAATATATACAAATCAAGTTATATTACAAGTGCGCGGAATTTTTTCCCTGTCAGTGTATATTTTATTTCCCATATGTATGCAACTCACAGAACTACTCCTGTTTCGTTTAATATATTCATGGGTGATTCTTCGTTAAGATAGGCAAGTCTTAAACAACTATTTGGAGACAGGAATTATTCACGAAGACCCTTCTAGCCAGTGGCTTGTCCGAGAAGGGGCAAAAAGAGAAATAAATCCTGGCATCTAACATGTCGTAAAGCAATTACAGTAAGCGGCCGAGTTAATGCAAAGGCTTTTAAGGGCCGAGAGCGATGGCCACTGTACAAATTAATTGCATTGGAACCACTCTGGACAAATGTTGTCACCTCGAGATACAATCAATTGTGGTCAACAGTCAGTGGACGTCAATGCGTATTGATGAGGACGGAAGCCCATCTGCTCTCGGACTTGTTCAACCACGGGCACCACATGTCAACTTCGACGGCGATGTCGGTTTTCACTCGATTTGACGCCTTTTGTCGCCCCAGGGGGGTGGAAAAGAGGGAACGATTTAAAAAACGCCACGTCGGGATAAGATCTGCAAACCTCCACATCCTATTAAAAGACTTAATAAAAACCTCAATAATAAAACAGTATGAGCATTGATAACATAAAAAATCATAAAGCTACACGAATTTGAAAGTTATTTATATCGTAAAGACTTATTATTATTTACTTCCTAAATAAGAATTAGACATTAGACTTTGTAAAAATTGAAAATTATCAGTCAGATATTAAACCTATTTTAAAGAAAACACTCGATCACTTTGTTGAGTTTTTGAGTAATATTTCATCAGAAACGAATAACTATTTTGAAATTTATTGTCTTATGTACATAGTTCTCATTGTCAATTTTTATTTTTACGAGGGTTCGCAACAGCATAGGTTATATGAACCCTCGAAGTGCCGGTGTTTTTGAAAAAAAAGCCCATTTGTAAGTATGTCGGGTTCCAATACAGGCCCGCGAGATTCGAACCCCGGACCTTTACCTTACAGTGATGAGCCCCGTGTCAACGCCTAAACCGTAGCGGCCACCGACGCCCCCTGTCAATATTTATTATTTAATTTCACCGCATTTGACCAGATAAAGGCAAATAAGTTATATATTTCTTCGAACAAATTTTCGATTCGTTGGCTATTTTTCAAAATTTCATGACAATCTCTGATTCCTGGTGTAGATTAAGAATAAATTTAAAAAAATGAAATACCCCTGTGCTCCAGCTTGCATAAACAAAAACTGTACATCGATTTCTTTGTGTTACAGCACAAATTATGGATTCACAGGATAAATTTGAAAATTAATTGGAATAAATTGAAAGGAAATTAGTAGGGGATGTTGGCTGTTCGTATATGTTTTGAAAACGAGGAAATCCAAACATTGGAAAATATAAACTGGCAAAAAGCTGCTCTGATAATCGATTCAAAGAAAAGAAAATACCATAGGAGAATGGTCTGCTTTCATACACACCTATGAACATGAGAATAACAAAAATAGCGTTAAATATTAAGTCTCCTACAACTTAGCTGATGACTAAAGCATAAAAAATGGCAATTTCGAGGGTTAAATCAATCAATAGAATACCTAGTAAGCAGATTGCCAGATAAAAAAGTGCTGCTAAAATTCAAAAAATAAAGAAGAGAGAGTGAGAGGAAAACATTTTTCAAAAGCACAATTTTTATAAATCTGGCACTTGAATTAATGAAGGTTTGAGGTTTACATTAAGTAAAATAAGTTGAACTTAATCAATTCATACCAAATGTAAATAATAATAGCAATAACCGTTGCATATGATTTAGGTTCGGTACCAAAATGAACAGTGACAATTCACACAGCTTAATGCACAGTGGGCACAAAAAGAGAAATCAATATGAAAAATCTACCCTACAATAATAACTAGAAAGAATTCTAAGATGAAACTGACTTATAATAGATATGATGAAAGTGAGTATGTAGATTCAGTTTTTGTAAATGATAGTTCTACTAACAGATTCGCGGTTTACAACGATCCGGATTCCGAGCATTAAACGGACATCATCAGGTTGAATGAGTTACAAACTTGTCTCTTGATTGTAAGAGTGAATCCGTTCCACCGCCAACGTTTCAATGAAGACGTGTTCAAGTAAACAACTAATCTAAACCGGAAATGACCCTATGGCTATACACCTGCGTCCAATGTTGATAAGACCGATGTTGATATGTGGTAGACTAAGAATCTTCAGGCCAAAGCATTAAGGCTATTAAGTGGCCCTCTGAGACAACTGGGCCATGAGCACAACGCCAACTGCGGCCTTGGAAGTTTTGTTAAACCACTTACTACATCACATTTTAATCCAAGGAGAAGCCAGAGCAGCAGCCCACAGGCTCATAAATGGACAACCATTTGCTAGGATAGTCCATGAAAATAAACAATGGAAATTGAGGGAGGAGAAACTTTTGGCATTTCAAGGGGGGGGGGCAGATGCCATTTAAGGCATACCAATTGATGCCACTACTCCAAAATACGATTTTACTAAAAAGTACAAGGTACCAGAACGGGAAGAATGGGCCAAAGGAACACCGGTAAAGGCAAACTCGTACTGGTATACTGACAGCTCCAAAACCGACAAGGGTACGGGAGCTGGAGTCTTCGGGATGGACCCAAAGACCGAACTGCCGGCAAACCTAGGCAAATATGCCACAGTTTTCCAGTCTGATGAAGGTAGCCATTTTCTCTGACAGTCAGGCAGCACTACGGGCCCAGCCTCATGAGAGGCGAATGCAAAGTGTTTGGAACTGCATGAAGCCTTGACAGAAGTCTGCGACACTAATGACCTGACCCTGGCATAGGTCCCTGGTCACTCGGGGCATACGTTGACATGTTACCCCAAGATGGGGCCAACGTGGACATGCAGGTCCTGAACCCTTGACTTAGCATCCTGCCACATAAAAGGTTACATCTTAAAATGGATCCTTAATGAATCAAAAACTGGTGGAACAATATCACATATGAGACAATAGATTCATAGTAGGACCATCCGCAAAACTTACAACAAAATTACTGGAAGGCAGCCGCAACCGAACCAGAATCCTGGTTGGAACCCCTGACAGGACAGTGCGTTCCCAAATACTCGGTCGTCCTTAAAATGACGATGAGGACCTTTAATGTCCGTACCTTGCTCATAGCCTTACCGGACGTTTTGTTTGTAACTGAATGACGACTGAATGTGTGTTACAGCCGCAAGCGTTGGTATCGGTATGGCAGGACTTTGCCACATTAGAAAGCACATGCACCGGGTAGGAGTAGAGACAGAAGAAACACTGTGCAGATACTGCCAGGAAGAGGAGGAGACCGCAGAAAACAATTTATGCTTCTGTGAAGGTCTATGTAGGTGCAGCTTCTTGCAACTAGGACATGAAAAACCTCAAGCAAGAACCTATCAAGGAGCTGCTGGCAAGACAATGCAGGTTGATTAACAACCTGAAGCTGGCCAGTGAGTTATAAAAAACAGGGGAGCACAATAGATCTATTCAGGTCGAGGTGGAGTAGGCCTTGTGGCCACTTCTTTTATCCCTATCCCCTATCCCTAAACAACAAAGATGTGAGTACAACCATCATGTAGACAGTTAAAAACGCTGAGTTCCATAAAAAAAGCAAATTTGGAAAAAATAGAAGACACTTCCAACTGCCACTTGGATTAACAGCAAAGTTGATCTGATCTAGGAATGGGCCCATCAAATGATGAATTAACTTTTTATACCACATCTGGTGTTTTCATCAAGTAGCGTGGTGTCCAGTACAGCAGTCTTAGTTTAAAATCGTTGAAGCCTATCAGGAATGTATTAATGTAATTATAATATTCAGAACTTGCTTGAGTACGATTTGCCTAAAGTTGCCTAATTTTTTATAAAATTTTCAATAAGTTTGAAAAATGATTAAGTTTTGTATGATCTATATTTCTACCAGTTGGTTAGCGAGTCTGGCCTATGTTTTGACTTTTGTTTTAATTTAATTTAACCCCTTCTCCTAATATATGTTTTGTTCCATAATTTTTTAAAAACTAAAATTGTTTCGCCTCTTGTTGATCTTTGTTTCCTGAGCCTATATAATTGAAGTGGCCCTCAAACGGCCCTGTGCATATTCATCGGGTTGTCACCTGCACCGCCCCGGTCGGAATCCAATTTCATAATCGAGCGATCGCATAGTGTACTCTTCCCTAATCCGCCACACATTAGAATATGAATGGGAAAGGGCACGGCTCCTAGGCTTTCCGGAGGCCGGGTCGCGCTAATTAGCTTTTTAGCGGTGAAGGGCCCTGAAAGGGTTCGAATTGGGTATTAATACGGTATCCCGCCCTCGGAAAAGGGATTGGGCCCTTTACCACGAGATGAAGTCTCTAATTTGTTTAAATGATGATATAGTTAGGATCGTTATAACTTTCTCGAAAAACATTTGGCCAAATCATTATGAGCGAAGGGCTTGTAACAAACATCATTTAAGTTATCGGCAGTCTCCATTTTATCTTGGTCTTTTTATCTTTTTAAAATATTATCTGTCGTTTCAAGAATTTCATTTTTGTACGATTAATGAACATGTAATACTTTTCTTTATAATGCCATGTAGGTTGAGTATTGGTTAACTGTTTGATCCGCTTGATTAAAGGTACTTGCAGCTTATTGTACATTACATTCAACTACTCCGGACCTCCAGGTTTTATCGGACTCCTCATTTTTCGCCAGACGGTATTTACCATGGTGTATAACAGGGGTGCTCAAACTTGAACTGCTGGCGATCTACCTCAATATTTTTAGACTACTTACGATCGACTCTGAGAGGCTGCAAGTGTGTGTGATGCAGGGTTGTCGTACATACACGATACACCCTACCTACCTAGGTAGGGTGTACCGTAGCGTATATAGATATTAGCTTTCTGCACAATATAGGTACATTATTTAGTCAAGGTTTGGGTTAGGTTTAGTTAGGTTCTTCTCTACAATATCAATGAAAAAACTCATAGTTATTCAAAATTGCGAGTTTATTGGTTGTTACANATCCATCTTCGAATGGTTTCTTGTGTTTCGCCAATATATGAGATATTTTAAATGACGCGATCGTAGCAGCTTTTGATTGTTTGGCTGGTCTTGTGAACATGGATTGTTCTTTTTTCAAACAAGATATCAAATCACTTACTTTTCGTTTTCTTAATTCACTCTGTGGCGGAAAATCCTTTTCATAGTTTTTATGAACCGTTTTATGATGCCTCTCTAAGTTACCACGCTTAGGTATTGCAACTGACGCACGACAAATAACACAAATGCACTTATCCTTCACCATACAAAAGAAAAATTCTTCCTCCCAATCCTTATTAAAATGATACGTTTTAGATTTCACTGCACTTCCACTTCATTTTCCACTATTTAATAATAAACTTTGTATCGACGTAGTATCGCCATCAAGTTACTATTCAGAATAAGAAAATCCCGGCTCGCATAAGTAATTCGTGGCAAATTGAAGAAGAACAGGTTTTGCTTTTTCAACAAGCGGTTAGAATTTTTTGTTTTTCAGACGGAGTCAAAAAATGGGCTCTGGGCTATTCTCTGTTAATGTATGAATTTTTCAATAAATAGACTCTGAGCATGGAGATTATAAATCGTCGAAAGCTTGGTGAACCCAAAAAAGTCTACTTCAACACAAAAAATCTTATGGAGGTAACTGAAAAAAAATCCTACACAGTTTTCTTTTTAAATTGATGATCTTACATTCATAGCATCTTTTTGTGAATAAAAGGCCCAACCACAAATCGTTAAAATATGATATTTGGTATACGAATTGAGCAGTTGTTTATGAAAATGAGTAGATTTAAAACTTTTAAGCTTAAATTCACTATTTATCATTAATTAATTAAGGCTTTTAGTTGAGATAAAAAAGTCAGTGTCACGAGCGGGATTCGAACCCACGACCTTCGGCTTGATACGCCGCAACTCTACCACTTCAGCTTGAGAGTTACGGCATATCAAGCCGAAGGTCGTGGGTTCGAATCCCGCTCGTGATACTGACTTTTTATCTCAACTATAAACCTTAATTAATTGAACTTTCAAACTTAAATTTTTTTTTTGGCTAAATACATTTTAAAGAAAAACTACCAAGACAACTAATTTTTATATGTGTTTTGTTTGTTTATTGTATGGACATGTTTTTATAATTTCCATTTTTTAATTAATAATTTCTGCTGGGCTTTGTCATGAAAATAAGCAGGGGATGGAATATTAATTGTCTTTAATTAAAATAATTCTAAATGACACTGCGATTGAATTTAGATAAAAATCCAATGAAAAGTAAACAAGCGTTAAGGGAAAAAAAAGCCCGTCGATAAGAAAATTAAACAGTCCTGCTCCAATACGTTTTTTGCCCGTTGTCAGATGCAGTTCTAAAGGATCAAGTGGCGGCAAAATCAACTTGAATACATTACCGAAAATATGCGACGAGGATTGAAGAGAGGCGGGCACTATTAAGTGAGTGTCGCCAGGCCGGCCATGTGTCACTAATGAGGATTTGGGACTCTGCATGCTGGTGACAGACTATTACACGCCTCAGCGGACACCCCAGACCTCAGGTGGCTGACGACACATCCCGCTCAATCCGGACGTTGACGTATGAAAAGCGTATGTGCAAAATGATTTAATTTGCCCTGATGACCAATCCTCGTCAAAAAAAAAACCTAGTCACTAACTAGAATTCATCACTTATTTATAATATATCTATAATATTTACTTAATCAGTACAGTAAATTAACATATGTATATATATATATATATATATATATATATAAACAATTGCATAGTTGTCAAAACATATAATGAAATAATAGAAAAATGGCCATGAATATCATTTCTTAAACACTATACATATTTTTTTTTAATTATATTTTTTATCTAAGGTCTTGTTTGAGATGAAAACGCTAGTGATTCGAGCGACTACCCTAAGGTCGTGGGTTCGAATCTCGCTCCAGATATTTGCTTTTCCAACTTAGCCAAGACATTAGATTAAAAATATAATGAATGGAAATAACAAATCTTATTTGCAGGGCTTGTAAAAAATGGCACAGACCTCCCAAACAGTGCAATAAAAATAGTACGGGAAGTTGCAAAAACAGCAATTAGACAAATCATACGTAAGATAATAAATGACAATGACATCAAAACATGACACTATTTACTATACATTTTTACATACGTTTATTTATGTATTTGAAAATTTATTATGTTTATTGATTATTAATATTTTTTTCTGTACCAACAAAAAATAATCGAAACTCCATTGAGGTTAAATAACCTTAAAAATCTGCAGATATTTTTAAAACTGAGGTTCAGTTTATCTTAATTGATTATTAATATTTTTTGCAGCGCATGTAAAAATGGCACAGACTTCCCAACCAGAGTAATACAAATAAATGTATGGTAAGTTGAACAACAGTAATCACACAAGTCATATGTAAAATAATAAGCAACAAAGACAACAATATATGACACTTTTTACTGTAAATTTGTATATACATTTATTTATTTGTGTAAAAATAAAATTCATATTTGTTTACAAGTCATAATTGACCATATTAATTATTTCAACTAATTTTCCTTTTTATATCAGGTTTTTGGTTGAGATGAGAAAATCCCGTTCGTGATACTAATTTTTCATCTCAACCAAACAACTTAGGTAAAAAGAATAATTAATTGGAATTTACGAAGATTATTTATTATTAATGTTTTTTGCAGTGCTTGTAAAAACTGGCATTGACCTCTTAAATAGAGTAATACAAATATTACCGGAATTTGAAAAACAGTAATCACACAAATCATAAGCAAAATAATAAGCAACAGTGACAACAATATATGACACTATTTACTGTAAATTTGTATATACATTTATTTATTTGTTTAAACATGTGTTATGATTCGCATTTGTTTAGTAGTCATAATTGGCCATAATAATTACTTCAATTAATTATTCTTTTTGTGTAAGATTTTTGGTTGAGATGAAAACATCCCGTTCGTGACAATAATTTTTCATCTCAACCAAATACTTTAGGTAAATAGAATAATTAATTGGAATTTACTATACATTTTTACCTACGTTTATTTATGTATTTGAAAAATTATTAAGTTTATTGACTATTAATATTTTTTGCAGCGCATATAAAAATGGCACAGACTTCCCAACCAGAGTAATACAAATAAATGTACGGTAAGTTGAACAACAGTAATCACACAAATCAAATGTAAAATAATAAGCAACAAAGGCATAAATAAATGAACAGTAATCCCACAAATCATATGCAAAATAAGAAGCAACAATGACAACAATATCTGACACTTTTTACTGTACATTTGTATATACATTTATTTATTTGTGTAAAAATAAAATTCATATTTGTTTACAAGTCATAATTGACCATATTAATTATTTCAACTAATTATTCTTTTTATATCAGGTTTTTGGTGGAGATGAAAAAATCCCGTTCGTGAGACTAATTTTTCATCTCAACCAAACAACTTAGATACAAAGAATAATTAATTGGAATTTATGAAGATTATTTACTATTAATGTTTTTTGCAGCGCTTGTAAAAAATGGCATAGTCCTCCCCACCAGAGTAATTCACATATTACAGGAAATTGAAAAACAGTAATCAAACAAATCATATGTAAAATAATAAACAACAATGACACTAAAATATGTCACTATTTACTATAAATTTGTATGTACATTTATTTGTTTAAAAATTATTAAAATTCATATTTGTTTAGTAGTCATAATTGACCATATTAGTTATTTCAATTGATTATTCTTTTTGTGTAAGATTTTTGGTTTAGATGAAAAATTCCCATTCGTGACACTTTTTTTTGACAATTTTTCATCTCAACCAAACACGTAAATAAAATAATTAATTGGAATTTATGAAGATTATTTATCATTAATGTTTTTTGCAGAGCTTGTAAAAAATGGCATAGACCTCCCAACCAGAGTAATACAAATATTATGGGAAATTGAAAAAACATCAATTGGACAAATCATAGGTAAAATGATAAGCAACAATGACATCAAAATATGTCACTATTTACTATAAATTTGTACATTTATTTGTTTAAAAATTTATTAAGATTTTTTTTTTCAGTGCTTGTAAATGTTGGCATAGACCTCCCAACCAGAGTAATACAAATATTACGGGAAGTTGAACAACAGTAATCACACAAATCATATGTAAAATAACAAGCAACAATGACATTAATACATGACACTATTAACTGTAAATTTGAATATACATTTATTTATTTGTTTAAAAATTTATTAAGATCTTATTTGTTTAGTATTCATAATTAGCCACAATAATTATTTCAATTAATTATTCTTTTTGTGCAAGGTTTTTGGTTGAGATGAAAAAATCCAATTCGTGATACTAATTTTTCATCTCAACCATGGAATTTATGAAGATTATTTATTATTAATGTTTTTTGCAGTGCATGTAAAAAATGGCATAGACCTCCTAAGCAGAGTAATATAAATATTACTAGAAGTTGAAAAAACAGCAATTAGACAAATCATATGTAAAATAATAAACTATTTACTATAAATTTATATAATTTATAATTTCATTAATAATAATTTTAAATAATTAATTTTTTTAATTATTAAAACTTCAAATATAATATGTACTAGTTTTTGGAACAGTAGAAACCAACTAACGTATAAAGAGTGTGGTGATTAGTGACTGTTAGTCGATAATTATTCAGAAATCGTGAGATGCGGTCTGGTGTGATGTAGGTTTCAGGAAAACATTTTCTTTATCGTGCCAACGTTTCGATCTTTATTGAGCCCTGAAGATGAAATCAATAAAGATCGAAACGTTGGCAGGATAAAGAAAATGTTTTTCTGAAACCTACATCTCACCAGACCGCATCTCACGATTTCTGAATAATTAACGTATAAAGATCGACAGAAAAACTTCATGACAATCAAAACAACTAGGCATTATTATGAAGCCAACAGATATAGTTTTCAAAAAAATTATATCCAATCGTAATTTTACTTATGAAAATTATGTATCAATTGGAATTTTCCAAAAATGATTTTGCATTTTTATAAAAGAAAATTGTATTTCAGATTTGGTCCGATTGTTCCTTGGAATTTGTGTGGTTTTTGGATAATAAATACAATTGTCATTATTGGTGCTATTATTAAGAAGGGGTATGAAGGGACATAAGAGGGCAGTAGCTCCAGACGTCATTAAAAAACCTTGAAATATAATATGTACTACTATCTTATAAAAATCAACAGAACAACTTCATGATAATCAAAACAATTAGCCAAACCTAATGTACTTAACTGATATTTAAACATATTATATAATAATACATTAATATTTGGAAATTGTGAGATGCGGTCTTGTGTGATGTAAGTGTAGAAAAACATTTTCATTAACGTGTCAAAGTCATCATTGAGAGATCACTTCCTGAATAAAGGCCCTGGCCTGGAATTCACAAACACTCTTTGGATTATGCAAATACATGTAAGATGTGAAAATGAATTTATACAATGATGTACGCAATCTAAGTTTATTGTGCTATTTTAAGTTTATTCAAAGTATTTGTATGCACTCAAAAGTGTGTTTGCTGTGTGTCGTGTTGCGAGTGTTAGTACGACATACATGTTTTTTTTTGTGTATATATGTTTAATTTTGGAGGAGTTGAGTAGTCGGCTTCTATGAGGTGAAGGGCCGATAACGGAAAAAAAGGGTAATGGTTTATCGCTCTGGCTTGGTTATCTTTTTATATCGTGACTTCAAGTGGTTGGAGCATCGGCGTATTGAGCCGAAGGTCGTGGGTTCGAATCCCGCTCGTGACACTAACTTTTTCTCTTCGACCCAAAACCTTACATAAACAGATTAATTAATTGTTTTATATGTTGTCTTACATATTATATGTTTTACTGATATCGAATTTGATTTATGTTATTAGCTTAGCTGTGGCTGAGTTTACACGTGTCGGTTCTGTAATTGATGCCGTCTTTATCCCTGTTGATGTAAACCATTTATAAAAACTTATGTTTATGTTTGTTTTGTTCTGTGTTTAATATTTTTGATTGTTGAAGTCGAAATTGTGTTGTGTTCAAAAATTGTGGGTAGCCAGTGCTGTAGGATTTTGTTTGAGTTTTTCTCAATCATAGATATGTTGTTTTACCCTCTTATCCAGACATTGGGATGTAATTCCGATGTAAGTTACCGGACAGTTTAAACAATTGATTTTGTAGATTACGTCAGATTTATTTGTTATTGGTGTGGAATCTTTAATTTTGGAAAAAAGTGTTTGAATTGCTGAATCCCAATTGGATAAGAGTAAAGCAACGTATCTATGATTGCAAAAAACCCAAGCAAAAGCGCTACCCACCATTTTGAACACCAACACAATTTCAACTTCAAAAATCCAAAAATATTAAAAATAAATTAATAATAATAATAAAGTAATATTACACACAGAACAAACCGAACGCAAACTTAACTTTTTAGTAATGGTTTACATAAAGAAGGATAAGCACAGCATCAATAACAAAACAGATACATGTTAACTCAGTCGCAGCTACACCAATATCATTAATAAAATTCAATATCGATAATACATATATCATCATATCACACAAAAAATATATTATAACATATAAAACATTCTTCATCACATTCCACACATCAAACATTTTTACATAATCTACTTTTTGAACAATTTAGCTTTTCTTCTTCCTATTTATACCCGTCCTGAAAGGATAATCTAGCCGAACCATTACCAACGTTTTTTCCCATCGTCGGCTCTTTTCACCTCAAAGAAGCCGACTCCTCTTATAAAAATGTCTTTCTAGACCGACTTCTTTTCCCACCCCTTCAAAATCCAACTTATATAAACATAAAAATATCTCACTGGCACTCTCAACACGGCAAACAAGAATGACACAATCACGCAGAAAACAAACACTTTGAATGAGTAAAAACACTTTGATTGAACATAAAAAATATATATTTTTTTTTTGCATTGTATAAATTCACTTTTTTCCACATCCTATATTATTTGTTAAATTTAAACAATGTTTGTAAATCCTAGGCCCTGAAGATGATCTCAATAAAGATCGAAACGTTGGCACGATAAAGAAAATGTTTTTCTGAAACCCACATCACGCCAGACAGCATCTCACGATTTCTGAATAATCATTGCCTAACGGTCACTAATCACCCCACAATGGTGTTAGTGTTGAATTGTGATTGTTCATTATTCTATTGATTGTGTAGAGATTAGTGACCGTTAATCGATAGTTATTCAGATATCGTGAGATGTGGTCGGGTGTGATGTAGGTTTCAGAAAAACATTTTCTTTATTGTGCCAACGAGAGTCTCAACACGACACGCAAGAATGGCACAATTACACAGAAGACAAACACTTTGAGCCCTGAAGATGATCTCAATAAAAGATCGAAACGTTGGCACGATAAAGAAAATGTTTTTCTGAAACCTACATCACACCAACCGCATCTCACGATATCTGAATAACTATTCTGTTGATTGTGTGCTTAGGGTAGTGAATGTTATGTAAGATATTTTTTTTATTATGTTGTTGTGATGAGAAGATTCATTGCTCAGGAGTTCTGGGAAGTAGCCCTTGGCCTGTTTATTATTGTGTGAAGGAGATGGTGTGATAGTTGAGGTAGCGATCTGTGTGTCCAGGTTTTTGCTACAAATCTGTGATTAATGTGCCATCTGGTTGTTTTATCACGAGTCTATTTAAAAATGGTAATTGTTTTGTTGTTTCGATTTCATGAGTAAATTGTATGCTTGAGTGAAAGCTATTAAATGTATATAATGTAAGATAAATAAAAATCGAAAAGTTGGGACAATAAAGAAAATGTTTTTCTAAACCTACATCACACAAAACCACATCTCACGATCAACAAATTATCATTAATACTAAATACTACACATTTATATAATATGGTTATTTTACTTGTGAAAATAATCTATTGGTTGGACTTTTCCAAAAGAAAGTTCACTTTTTTGTAAGAGCGCTTTATATTTCATGTTTTGTGTTGTTTCCTGCTTTGCTAAAAATTGCTTTTATTATTTGTTTTTATTGGAAAATAAAGGTAATTAGTATTATTATTGTAAATTAGTATAGATATTATTGTGAAGGGGTGAAAGCAAGGGGGTTGATATCGCGAGGTCGGGTCCACCCGGATCGAACGGATCCCAATCCATACTTCGGGGTGGTCCGATTCGCCGGTCGCGCAAGGGCTTTTCCCCGGGAAAGCGCAAAGGGGTGTGGAAAGTGCCGGGGGATGGAAAATAAGAAAACTAGCGGAAAGACAGGGCCAGTAGGGTGCGCCGGTTTGGAACCAATCGGGGGCCGCCTTTTACAAGTCTGACCTCCTCAGGTGGGCGGCCACACCCACAACGGCCACCTCTTTTTCCATGCCACTTATGGGAAAAGCTCCCTTATCAATTACTTTTGACTGCCGGAATCGGACTTACGAAGCCCTTGTCAAGATATAAAACCACCACCGTTTCATAACGGGGCACAATGTGTCTTTCCCAGGTTTCATATCTCCCAGGAGGGAAAAACTTTTATCTTAGAGAGCTTATTACCATTTTTGGAACGACGTACCTCTATCTCGAATGGATGGGAGACAAGATTTTTTAAATAAAATGCTACCCTTTTTGTTTAAAACATTGTTTATTCTATATGTTTATCCCGAGAAAAGAAAAATATAAGTTTTATAATCAAGTCTTAGATTTCTCCTATACACAATTTAACCAATTTTATATCTAGACAACATATTATTTATAAATTAATAAAAATAATCGATTGTCCCTTATTACTTTATTTCACGTAACTTTCTTGTTCCACTCTATAATGAATAATTCCTTTCATTTTCTTCATTCCACACACCGGATTATTATTTTCTTCATTATCTATCAATCGCCTCCAGAAAATAGTTAATATCCTTGTCCAGAACTTTCTAGAAAAAAAAAGCTTCACTAAAACTTTACAGACCATTAGATTATAATATCTGATATAAGCGCTTTAGCTACTTATAGGGAGCGCGCAGGAATGCCGCCCGATATAAGCATTGTGCTCCAGCATGGGAGCGAATCTTTTATCTTGAGATCAACTAGTGTGATTCTGTATAAATAGGCCTTTTGGTTATTGCAGATAATCCTATAATTGTGTGTATACTAAATTTGGTGAAAGATGTGTTAACTTTTTACAGAGAATGTATTTATATGCGCGAATGTGTGTGAAGTACAAGTATGTACATGACGGAATATCAATTACCTCATCGACCCTCATTTACACCTTTGTATAATTGTTTATATGTATAAAGGGTAATAGTATCAAGTACCCCACCATATTCATTGAGAGAAAGGCATGTGAATAAGAAATAATTTGTTTAATAAAAAGTGAGAGAGAGACTTCGTAGGCTCGTCTCTGCACATAGTGTATACACATGTGCAAGTGATGATTAGTGACCGTTAGTCGATGATTATTCAAAAATCGTTAGATGCGGTCTGGTGTGATGTAGGTTTCAGAAAAACATTTTCTTTATCGTGCAAACGTTTCGATCTTTATTGAGATCATCTTCAGGGCCTGGGATTTACAAACATTGTTCAAATTTAACAAATACATGTAGGATGTGGCAAAAAGTTGAATTGAATATTAAAAAAAATATTTTTTGAATTGTACAAATTCACTTTTTACCACATCCTACACTTTTTTGTTAAATTTGAACAACGTTTGTAAATCCCAGGCCCTGAAGATGATCTCAATAAAGATCGAAACGTTTGCACGATAAAGAAAATGTTTTTCTGAAACCTACATCACACCAGACCGCATCTCACGATTTCTGAATAATAATTAAATAATTTACAACTTGACGTTGACATTAGACATCCATTAAGGTGTGGAATGAATTAAAAGTGATTAAATCCAAAAACTTGATACGTTATTAATTCACACACATTGAGAATTGCTGGGCAATGAACGATGTAGCAAAATCTGACTAAAAAGAAGATTTGTCTACCACATATCACGCATAAGATGAGCCCTGGATCAGAACGGATAAAGGATAATTGACCAGATATGTCTTGCAATCCATTCCATACAGGAATAAATTCGTGGAATCAAGAATATTATTTAAATAGGTGGAAATTACAAATATGCTATCTATCTGAAAGAATCAATTGATATTATACAAGAACCAGAGTTACTGATAAAAAAAAATGCAGCCAAAGAAAAGTTAAACCTGGAAGAAGCAAAAAAAAATCTAATTCAAAATAATCAAGTTGATAATATGTTTATTTACGTAACTATTTACACACAGAGAGAGAGAGAGAGAGAGAGAGAGAGAGAGAGAGAGAGAGAGAGGAGAGAGAGAGAGAGAGAGAGAGTGAGAGAGAGAGAGAGNGTCGAGGTGCAGAAGGACTTGTGGCCGCCTGTTTTATCCCTATCCCTATTTAGTGAATCGGTGGAATCAGTTAAAAGATATCTTTATTTTTGTATATATATATTTTTTTAATTAAATGCTGTGACCTTATTGGTCATTAAGCCTTGAGTCTATACAAGTCAACGGTGCAGCCCGGCCCCATCAGAGCAAGGCCCCCGCAAACCCCGGCGCAGTGGCAGCCCCAGGCTTGGAAAGAACGGAACCCCACGGATCTCTCGCAACTGATGGTTTTAATCTTAATAAAGTTTAATCTTAAATGCAGGGCGTTGTCGAGGAGAGGTCGGTGTCTAGTCACCATCGACACCTCCTCCAAGCTCGCTGGAGATTCCTTAATCTCAGAGTCCGCGGAGGCACCTCTTAATCCAGGCCAAGACTGACCAGCCGTACGGGCGTCGCCAGAAGTCAGCCGCGCCACACCGCCAATACGGGGAATAAGCAAGGGAAACAAGAGTTGAGGGGATGGGATATTAAATTTTATCTATTAGCTGGGTGTCTGTTAAGAAGTTAAAAATTTTGTTTATTGATGTTGAGTTTAGTAATATAGATTGGAGGTCTTTGGGGATTTGGTGGAGGATTCTTGTAGAGGCTTATAAAGGACAATCTATTAGGATGTGGGATATAGTGATAGTAGTTTTACAGTGTGGACATAAAGGTTTAGGGGTCCTGTCAACTAGGAAACTATGGGTGAGTCGGGAGTTTCGTCTTTTCGGGAAGGTCTGGAAGAGGATTCCCATTTCTTTACATCTTTCTTTATTGCTCGGAGCTTGTTTCCTGTGTAGGCACTTCATTCACACTTTATTTACATATATTTATACTCTTTTCGATAATTTGTTGGATTCGTGAGGAGCGATCAAATTGTTACAGCTGCTAGTATCTTCTGGTTTCTTGCTATAGGTGTGTGAGTAGGTTGATGTCCATGTTTGATGGTGATATGTTCATAAAAAGCCGTGTTGGTTATGTTGTACCTCTCGTTTAGAAATATGAGTTTATCGACCTGCAGCAAATTAATTATTTGCAAGAATTGAATAAAGTCCATATAAAATTTTATTCAAGCCATTAGCTGTAAGTTTTGTTGTTAACTATTACACTTCAATGCTTAAAATTAAAAAAAAATTATACTTTTATATAAAACTCTAATTTTGTTTGTAGATGTTGGTTTCAAATATTCTGAGTTATTCACATGTACCTTGTTATTCATTTCTCTTCATCGAAATGGTTCAAGTAAATATAACAACAATATTATGTTACTCTGTAATTGAGTTAATTTGGTTTTCAATAAACAGGCCGTGATGATGGTGGAAAAAACCACCGAAAGCTCGGCAAAGCCCAAAAAGTTCTTTTTGCTCCACATTATCTATGATGGAGATCTTATCACCCAAACAAAATTTATATTCAGTAGATATGTAAAAATAGATAAATAAAAAACACATAAACATTTATTATTATTAAATTCACTAATTTCGTGGTCCGCTTGACCAATTAATACATTACAATTAATTAAGGTTTTTAGTTGGGATAAAATAGTCAATGGCACGAGCGGGATTCGAACCCACGATCTTCAGCTTGATACGCCGCTGCTCTACCACTTGAGCTATAGTAACCTCGATCCACTCGGACACCGACCTCCTATCTCAACCACATTTATCTCAACTAAAAACCTTAATTAATTGTAATTTAGTATTATACATTATTACTACTTATTCATCTCTTGTCCCCTCCTCTTTGATTTTTATTATTATTGTTATTGTTATTGTTATTATTAATCCATTTATGTGTACTGGTCTAATTGACCATAATAATTATTCTTTTTATGTAAGGTCTAGGTTGAGATGAGAAAGTAAGTGACACGAACGGGATTCGAACCAAAGACCTTCCGCTAAATACGCCGTTGATCTAATACTTGCGCTATCATGACTTCGATCAACTAGCCAAAGGTCGTGGGTTCGAACCTCAGTCATAACTCTAACCTTTTCATTTCTACCTAGGCCTTACATAAAAAGAATAATTAATTGAAATTATTATTATTAATTTTTAAGGGCGTTTTAACGGCTAAGGTGATTTTACGCAGTACATTTAAACCTTCTGTCTTCGTTAATCTTTATATAAGGTATTGGTTGAGATAAAAAAAGTCAGTGGCACGAGCGGGATTCGAACCGACGACCCTCGGCTAAATTCGCCGCTGTTCTACCACTTGAGCTATCGTGACTTCGATCCACTCGGACATTAACTTCCAATCTCAGCCACATCTTTCGAATTTTTCCTCCTTTTTGCCATTTTTCAAATGTCGTGTTTTTCTCGTAGACAAATTGAATGGCCACGGAGAGCTTTCGTGAAGATATACTTCATTTTACTTATTAAATTCATTAGAGTTCGTGATCCGTTTGACCGAATTACTTTTTCAATTAATTAATCTTTTTATTGGTTGAGATAAAAACTTTTTTATCTCAACCAATACCTTATATAAAGATTAATTAATTGAAAAAAGTAATTCGGTCAATCGGACCACGAACTCTAATGAACTTCTATCTTAGATTGGCTATAAAGGTCCTTCTGAGGGCTATAAAGCTCTGACTCCAAACATACAATCATAAACTAATCTATCACAAACTCATTTTAAATTATAAAATTTATTCACGTTCTTTAATTAGAATTTTAAATTTTTGTTCCATAATTTAAACATTTTCCTATAGGAGTGTATGACCAATAATAATAATAATAATTGAGTCAGTTTAGCAACAATTTCAGCATGAATATAGGCTCATCGTTATCATTTTATAACACTTAACAATAATAATAAGTGTGTGTGTTTATTGACCGTTAGCCAATGATTATTTGGAGGTCGTGAGGTGCAGTGACGTAGGTTTTAGAAAAACATTTTCTTTATCATGCCAACGTTTCGATCTTTATTGAGATCATCTTCAGGGCTCAAAGTGTTTGTTTTCCGTTTAGATGTGTCATGAGGGCACTCTCAACACGACACACAAGAATGACACATCTAAACGGAAAACAAATACATTGAGCCTTGAAGATGATCTCAACAAAGATCGAAACGTTGGCATGATAAAGAAAATGTTTTTCTAAAACCTACGTCACACCAGACTGCACCTCACGATCTCCAAATAATCAATAATAATAAGTTCACTAGTTTTCGTGGTCCGCTTGAACAATTATCTCAACAACTCAATTTTATCTCAACTAAAAGCCTTAATTAATTGAAAAATAATAATAAGATAAATACACATTTTTTTTTTTTTTTTTTTTTTTCCATTCAAATTTTTTTTTTTTTTTTTTTTTTTGAGGGAGCTATCTTTTTTTATTTAAATTGCAATTTTGGGCATTGTAGTTTATTACCCGCAATTTGTATTTTCTTTTATTTTGCTTTTCCGTTTGCCCACATGCAGACTAACATTCAAAGGCATAAGAAATTGGGAAAAGACGTAAATCTCATTATAAATTCCAATAAATTTAAGATAGCTGGAAAGAGCTCTTCGAAAGAACCAATGGGAGGCCTAGTAACTCCTTTAAATCTCTTGAAAGGTTGAACCTGGGACAGTCCGTCAAAATATCCTTTACAGCTTTGATTGTTTAATCGACAAGTTTGTATGTCCATACATCTTTAAGAAAAGAAATCTATTACCATAATTTGTTGTACGTATGTTTAAATGATTCCAGAAAGATAATACGTTTATCGCAATATTTCAGGCGTGGGGCTAATTATTAAGCCTTGTTTTACCAAAGAGCCGGGTTAAGTGGTCATAATTAGAGGTTGAAGGCGTTCTAAACAAGAGTGACATTACCATACAAAAGATTTTTTTCTCTTCCTCTCTCTTTCTCTTTTTCTATCCCCATTTTGAACATATTATTACGAAAAGCCATTTTCTCTGTAACTGTGTTGATAAATCTAGCCGGGATGCAGGAAAATTCGTGCTGAGACGAAATAATGCCTTAATTACATGTATTAGCTAATTAAGGGCCCATGATTCCCATGCAGTTTGAGTTCATCAACTCCGGATTTTTTCATTGTTTCCAGAAAACGGGAGATATAAGAAAACAAGAAGAATAAGGAAAACAAGCGTCCGAGGCGAACCTAATTGAGACGCCGAGGGCGGTGGGCGATCGCGGATACAATCAGTGCGAAAAACCCTACCGACCAAAGCAAAATTGGGAAAATAACTATTATGATTATTAACTATTTAATGAATATTTAAATGCTCTTAACAATTGCAAATTGGCATGCTACGTTCTTTCCTCGATCATCAAGGAAGAAAGTTTGAAATCGTTGAGCGACGTGCAAATAAGCTTTGAGTATTTGTCTTGGTTGGTATGGAACAACCCCATAGTTCAACTCCTTATTCGCAGTAATGATTTAAGCCCTAAAGGTCTTTGCGGTTGTCTGAGTTGTTTCTTATTAATTTTGATTGAAGATTCCATGCCAACCTGCTGGCTAGGCTTAGTCCTAAGTATCTACTTTAAGTGGAAAGAGGTAGCACCTGATTGTTGATATCCAATGGACGTCAAAAACTCTTTTAGTTACTTCATACAGTTAAAAATGTAAACATATCATTATGTATATATTATCTTTATGACTGTTAGATTCAAAGATGTTGGGTTGTGGGATGTGCAGTCATGCAGAAACCACAGCGTAGTGCTCAATTCTTTAATTTGCCAACGTTTCGAATGGTTTTTCATTATTTTTAATATGATTTTTTACATTATTTTACATATATTACATTTGTTTTTACATCATTTTTATAGAATTTAATTTGTTAATACTATTTTTCAAAAACTCAATTAATTATACACAATTTTTTTCGAAATGAAAAATTTGTGTCACAGGCGGGATTCGAACCGACGACCCTCGGCTAAATATGCCGCTGCTCTACCACTTGAGCTACCGTGACTTCGATCGCCCATGCCACAAACTTCTCATTTCGACTACCCGATTTTATTCTAATTATAATTCCCGCTAATCTAGTATAATCGTTAATAAAAAGTGTTTCTATATGAAGCCGCGATTTGCTTATAATTAGAATAAAATTGGGTAGTCGAAATGAGAAGTTTGTGGCATGGGCGATCGTAGTAACGATAGCTCAAGTGGAAGAGCAGCGGCGTATTGAGCCGAAAGTCGTGGATTCGAATCCCGCCTGTGACACAAATTTTTCGTTTCGAAAAAAATTATGTATAATTAATTGAGTATTTATATAATTAAGAAAAGCTGATAAAATTTAGTACTATTTTTTAATACCATGCGAGCAATGTGAAATTGAATTTACAAGTTTATTAAATTTTCGACTAGACAATGGACTAGATATTTTTTGTTCTTTAATAGTGAAAGACATTTTTCTTACTGGAAAATGTCTTTCAATATTAAAGAACGAAGAATTAAGTATGTAGACACCGCCAAAGCCCGCGTAGTGCCTCTTATGCAAAGACAGGTTGCTCGATGTATCCCATATAATAGAGCGTATCATGCCTTGGCTCCGTACAGAGAGCGAGTAGGTATGCCGCCGGATTTAAGAATGGTTCTCGAACACGGTAGCGAGTCTCCGGGTCCCCTGTTCCGCATTTTAGGGGTATTGGGAATTGTTTTATAACATATAGCCTCATAATATGTGTGTTTGTGTTTTGTATGAGTGAGTGTATTTATTAGCGTGAGCTGATTGTGTCCCATCACCCCTATGGCAGAATATTTATAAAAGTACACTATAAACCCCAATAAGATTAGTTTGTTATTGTATGCAGGTTGATGGAGGAATATTGAGTACTAAATAGAATAAATGCAATGTATATAGGTGTGAATGTATTTATGTGCCTGAAAGTATTGAATGTTGTATTTATATTCAGTGCGCTCGGGGTTGAAATGACCAAGCAAAACTATATTATCTTATCGTGATAAAATTGTTGTTGTTGTTATTCTATTCAATAGGTTGTTATTACAATTTTTTTATGTTGACCCACTCTATTCACCAGATGGAGACAGACAAAAACACACTTTTATAAAAACGAGTCTTTATTTTTTAAAATAATAACACCCCGAAATAAAAAAAACTTATTTTTATGAAAAGTGTATTTTTGATTGGCTCCTTCTGTGAAATAGAGTGGGTCAATATAAAAAATAATAATACAAAAATCCAATAATACAAAAAAAAACTCAAATATCCATTATACAAACATAAAAAATACATTTTACATTAACTTTCAGATTTTTTCCGGAGATCGAGTACTTTGTTTGTACACTCCTTGATAACTTGTTTGATATAAAACAGTGAAGTCGACTGCCAGACCGCCTAGAAAAGTTGAGGTGACACATCAGTATACAGTTGAGTTCAAAAAAGTTAAAGTATGCGAATTAATTTATTATTAATTATTTTATTAGTCAAGCGGACCACGAAAGTAGTGAATTAATGATTTAAAAATGAAGTACTTCACTAAAGCTCTCCGTCGCCATTTCGATTGTCGTAGAGAATCCAAACCGATTACACGACATTTGAAAAATGGCAAAAGGAGGGAAAACTCATAAGGTGGGGTTGAGATGGGGAGTTGATGTCCGAGTGGATCGAGGTCACGATAGCTCAGGTGGTAGAGCAGCGGCGTATCTAGCCGAAGGTCGTGGGTTCGAATCCCTCTCGTGCCATTAACTTTTTTTCATCTCAACTAAAAACCTTAATTAATTGTCATTTGAGAAAGTAATACTTCATGTCATATTGGACTAAAACGGTCCTTGTTGTACAATTTAGCTATAAGACATGTTAAATATTAATTATGCTGTTATGGAATTGGCAATTACATTTTTTTGTGAAATGAATTAAAAGAGAACATTTAATTTTTTTGCAGAAGTCGTTGTACTAATTGCAATGGTATGTTTTTCGTTTCTGTGCTTTGAATATTAATTTTTGAATAACTGGGAGTGTTTTTACTCTTTTTGTTACTTTACTCTTTTGATATATTCTATTATTCCGTTTATACAGTGTACTGCTAACAGACGCCAAAAGTTCACCACGTAATCCTACATGTCAAATTGGATTGAAAAGTCCTTATTGTACAATTTAGCTGAAAGGCATGTAAAATTTAATTATGCTGTTGTGGAATTGACAATTACATTTTTGGTGGAATGAATTAAATGAGAACATTTTTTTTTTGCAGAAGTCGTTCTACTATTTGCAATACGTGCAATGTACTATTTATAGAGTGTCCTGCTAAAAGACGCCGAAAGTTTATCACGTAATCCTACATGTCAAATTGTACTAAAAAGTTCCTATGCACACATGTCTGAATCCCACTGAAGTTGAACACATTAAACATTTAATTTAATTTGTTTAAGCTTTTTGTTTTTATTCTTATGTTCACTTTTGTACCAAAGTGTCTTTTCTGTTCCCTTCAAATTACTGTTATTTTCTATCATTAGAAATTTAAAAATAGTAATAGTAGCCATGCTAATTTTTATTGGTGATAACTGACTATGAGAAGGTATATGTGTATACAGCTCATACCTCGGGGCAACATTTCTGTAAACGAAATTTCTGTACTTATTTACACACCCAACTAAATATTAAGTAAATTTTAGACAAGAATTTTGGAAACGCTTAAAAGTTGTCTTCTAAGTTATTTTGTATTTACTTTCCTTAAGGTTACAATAAATTTCAAAGGTGTTGCGATGTTTTTTCATTTGTGTAATCAAATTTACAATAAGATTAATATTTTATAAGATACGGTGAGTTTTATGGACGAGCGTGCGAAGAAACACTGAAGATGATCTCAATAAAGATCGAAACGTTGGCACGATAAAACAAATGTTTTTCTGAAACCTACATCACACAGACCACATCTCACGATTTCTGAATAATCATTTATGGAAGAGCCTGAAAATGGAAACAACTCGAATAAAATTTAGAATCGGACAAACTTTTGACAAAACTTTTAACAATAGTGACTTTTTTTGTCCAATTTGACTTGTAAAATAACCCTCCTAATATATTGATGTTTTTATACCACAATTTATGATGTGAAGGTGTTCGACCAGCATGTCGCACAATATATCAAAATTATTTTCTTTTATCAACGTTTTTAAAACTTTTGGTCTTTTTTTTACCACCACTGTTTACAAATTAATATAGACAAAATAAGAAATGTAACTTAATGAAACAGGACCGTGGAGAGTCCAGTAAAAAGCCATTAAGATTACTTAGATTATTTACATTAGTACATTACATTAGTAGAAACTTCTACTACAAATAAATGAAGTTTAAAAATTGTAGGGATTTTTTCCTAAATCTTTTGTAAACGAGAAATCGTTTTTTCATCAATTAATTATAGTTAAATTGTTAAAGCTTAAAGCTTTAAAGCTCATTAGTAGGGGTATTGTTTTTGTAAGCATTTCACTTCATCCATTGGTGTATTCAAATTCACAATAGGATCAATATTTTATGAGATATGGTAAGATTTATCGAATAAAGTTATAAAAGGCAGAATGTAACATGAAAAATGAAATATCTCAAATACAATTGAGCATCAGACTTTGTTCTATAGGGATTTTTTAGTCCGATTTGGCATATTCGATAACCTCTTGGAGTATTGACCTCTGTTCACACCCTGTATGTAGAAAATGAGAAATTTTGTTATTTACTTGTATTTTGAGTGTTATTTACGATCTTTGATTGACAATCGATGTACCACAGTCCTTCCTAACCGATTCCCAGATTAGTGAAGTTTAAAAAAAAAAGACTTTTGGAAATATTCATTTCGTCCCATTTTATATATTATACAGTGTTAAAGATACGAGGAAATGTGTTTCTAAAGTCTCTGGACGGGTCGAAAATGCAAGTCGCTGCTATCGTATGCCGTCCCCGTACTGGCTGACGGACGGGTAAAAAGCCTCACATTGCTAAGTCGGGTTTTTTTTTAAACCCGCCGGTGGCCTTTTATGGAAAACTCGACCACAAGGGCCTCCTTTCCGATGGGGAAACACTTTTGTATTTTTCCGCAATAATTGGACTGCTGCCTTATTCATGAAGGACCTCTTTTGTAAGAAGGGCTCCCTTTCTCGTCACGTCCCTCAATCCGGGTTTTGATATAAACAGAGAATTTGGCCAACCTATAATAACAATTATATAACGTCACGAGTATTTTTCTTTTAAATCGGACATAAATATAATGAAAGATTGATTATCTGAAAGAACAGGACAGTGGTTTAAACAACGATTTTGTCATTTGCAAAATCGTAAAGGTTAAACGGAAACACATGCTTCTTTGCAATATTCCACGATCAAATTGTTAGATGAGCAGTCATTTATTGAATTATTCTGAAGACACGATCATCGAGTACAGAATTCACGTATTGCTAGTATACTGAACAAAGGTTTGTGTCAGAGAGCAAATTTATCCAATGTAATAATTAAGGACTTGATTTATACGTGAAATAAAATATGTATTCGTACTTATCTTTTAACAAAATACAAGCAACAAAGAAAAATATATAAAATAATTAATATTTAGTTATGCATTTTTTAAACGAATTTTATAAGTTACTTATATTAGGTGAATAATGTACAAAAAGGAAGAATATAACAATGTAATAAAATAGAAAATAAAGTTTAATTATCAAGTTTATTTGAACTAGCATACATTTTTAAATTTTCTTAAATAAAAGTGTATCTTTCTAGTGCTAAAAATATCTATAAAATATAAACGCATTTTTGTAATGATTGATTGAATGAATGAATGATTATTTTTATTCGATTTACATTTTGTTTGAAAACGTCATAATTACATTTTTAAGTATCAACATTTTATTATTTAGTCTTGTTCTGGCGTTATCTGCGTTAAAAAATTCATTCGGAGTGTAAAACTGGCTGTTTTGTAGCCATTTACAAACTGTTTTTTTAAAGGTCGTTGCTGATAATGTTGTTTGTACAGGTAGTTTATTAATTAGCTTGACTCCAACAAATTCAAAATTATGACTAATTTTAGTCTTTATAAAGAATGGATAAAACAACTTATTTTTCGCTCTAGTATTATGTTCACGTACATTATTTACACACNTGGAGGCCAGAGGCCCCTTTCACTTTCATTGCGCCTTAAAGAGGTTTTCCACCCAATGACGCGCGCACACCCTAAACTTCTTGGTCCGCCAATAAAACCCTATTATATATAATTTACAATGTTTTTCTTAATATACAATAAGAGAAGTTGTTTATTTATTCTCTCTTTCTTTCTGTCTCTCTCTCACTCTCACTCTCTCTCCCCACCCTCTCTCTCTCTCTCTCACTCCTCTCTCTTCACAATAAATTCTAAAAGTACTGGTCCTGATAAAATTTCAATAACCTTCGCAAAATTAATTATTCTAACACATTTTCAATGAATCTATTAAAAATTGTATTTATCCACATGAATGGAAAAAATCTTTTATTATTCCCCTTCCTAAAAATAGTAACCCACAAAATAAATTTGCCTACGGCCCAATAAATATTCCATCGTGCTTTAGTAAAATATTTGATAAAATAATTTAGAATCAAACTTACAGATTTCTAGAAAAAAAAATTCATCCCCTACAAGCAGAATACCGCCAATATAGTAGTACTGAGACAATTTTAATAAAAAGTAGATGATATAAAGAGATACATAGATATCAGTGAGATAACAATATTGACTGCAATCGATTTCAGTAAAGCTTTCGACAGTGTTGATCATGACATCTCTCTCTCTCTCTCTCTCTCTCACTCTCTCTCTCTCTCACTCTCTCTCTCTCTCACACACACACACACACACACACACACTCTCTCTCTCTTTCTTACTCACTTTCTCTGTTCTCATTTCCCCTCAGTGTGCATTTCTTTGATGTCTGAATGCAGTTTACCTTTCTCAATAAACATTCGAACATCTAAACATCTCAACCATAAGTTTCTAATTTATGTATATTTACTATTTAACTATTTTTCATGCCATTCTACTTAATTGTAATTGCCTGGGCGTTTGGGGGGGAGGTGTTGGGCTACTCGTGTTACAAACTTTGCTATTAGATTGTACACCCAAAACGGAACCAAAAAGTCCGAATTAACTATGGTCCGAATTTCAGCAGTTTCGGAGCTATTCCACTTTTTCTGATTTTTTTTAAATTTCACGACCTTCCTTCAAATAAACAATGATAACTTCAGAACTAAAAGGTGTTGGACAAATCCGTTAATACCATTGAAAACTAGGTGAAATTTCCAATAAGATGAGATCAATACTTAGCTTGTAAAATTTCGTGAAGTAAGCGTTTTAGTAGCCAGAACTTTGAAAAAAAATTTTTTGTCAAAGTTGAAAAACTTATTATGGTGATTTTAATCTACTATTTCCAAACCAGCAAGTTTCTAATAAACTTAAGAAATTTTTAATGCATTTAGTAAACGTTTTTTGGGTTAAATTAAGTTTTTTATTTTTTATTATTATTAATCGTTCCATCTTATCAATCCTTCAACCACGGTTTTTCCTTTCCTTCATCAATTTCTTCATCTTTGAAAAAAGAAATTAAAAAAGCAATTGCACCACTAAACAGAATATTAAATGGAGTACGTTCTGTGAAATTTGCTGGTTTCTATGTTTGGAAATAGTAGATTAATATCACCATAGTAAGTTTTTCAACTTTGAAAAAACTATTTTTCAAATTTCTAGCTACTAAAACGCTTATTTCACGAACTTTTACAAGTTTAGTAAAGTTTAGTATTGATCACATCTTATTGGAAATTTAACATAGTTTTCAATGTTATCAACGAATTTGTCCAAAACCTTTTAGTGTTCGAGTTATAATTATTTATTTTAATCCAGGTCGTGAAATTTTAAAAGATCAGAAAAAGGGGAATAACTCCGAAACTGCTGAGATTGGGACCATAGTTAATTAGGACTTTATGGTTCCATTTTGAATGTAGATTCTACTGCCAAGTTTTTAACGCGAATAGCCGAACACCCTGTATGTACAAATAGTTTGCCTCCAACAAATTCAAAACTATGACTAATTTTAGACTTTTTACAGAATGGATGCAACTTATTTACCGCTCTAGTATTATGCTCATGTACGTTCATTACATATTTATAATCTACAATCTTTTTCTTAATATACAATAACGTGGTATAAATGTACAGCTTTATCACAATCATAAGTTTACATTTGTAAAAGACTGATCTACAGGACTCATTTCTTTTCAGGTAGAACAATATTCTTACACATCTTTTTTGAATAATGAGGACATCTTTTACATGAGAACTGTTCCCCCACACTAACAACCCATAGCTTGGAAAAGTGCAAGGTACCGCCGCACCTCACGTATGACGGTATTCCGAATTTTTAACATTAGAAAACAAAGGGAAGACAAACTACTGGCAATATGCTTCACTTTCTGGCACCAAGATAAGTGACAACCAATAAATCCCTAATATTACAAGGATTTACTTGAATCTTTTATAGTTAAAGGATACTATCATTGAGTTCATTCATTGACTTATAATTATTTTCAAACCATTTGATCTGCTTTCCAAGGTCTGCTTTACCCTTACCCAATCAAGGTTATCAATGACATCTGCAGTTATCAGCACAGGTGAATGACCTGCGAACTGATAGAGAGTGACATTTTTCGGTCTTGTACAGAAAAACTCGATCCGGTTCCTTCGTTTGTTTTGGGTCATCTGTATCCGATGCTCTCCTGAGTTCTTCCTCTCCTTAACAGTCTACGGAGACTTTATAGGATTTTGTAAAGAATGTTCCCCATTTCTAAGAATGAGTGACTGAGTTAGTCAATTATCGTTGGGAAATTGTTTAATTCCTATCCAATTTGATTGGTTTTGGAGCCTAAATGAGCTTTTTCTAGCTTGTCCTTGTATAAATATTTCTAGTGGACGTAGGTTTAACAGAGTTTCTAGTGCATTTAAAGGGGTTGTTCTCAGTGCACCTGTGTTACATAGGTTAATCTTTGTATGCTGCCTAGGGTAGCTGTTTTCTGTTGAGCAAATTAATGGTTACCTTAGGTCTGCAACAGCATAGGTCATATAAACCCTCAGGGTGCCGGTGTTTTTGAAAAAAAGCCCATTTGTATGACAGGTTGGAATGCAGGTCCAGTGGATTCGAACCAGGGACCTTTACCTTACAGTGATGAGCGCCGAGTCAACGCTAAAACCGTTGCGGCCACCCTTAGGTCTTATTACTGCCGTGTATAGCCATTTTCGGTTTTAATCGCCAAGATTTGCCTAGGTTAATTCTTGTGGTCGTTCGCGATATTTTACTTTTTGCTATGGTATGCTGCAGGTGAGGGTTCGAGGTTAACTTTTTATCAAAGATTATTCGTAGATATTAAACCTCTTTTTTAAATTCAGCATTTCATTATAGAAGCAAAGGCCTTCAATTTCAGTTTCTTTTCTTGGTGAAAGCAAGTAGGGTAGTTTTTAAGGGGTTTCCTTTAAGTCCCCTTTGTGACCCCCATTGTTCCACCATGCTTAGTGCTCCTCAATTAGGTTAGATGTATAATATGTGTACAGGGTTAGGAATATCGAGTTCTCCATCACCCAAATGAATGAATGATATGTAAACAGAAATTAATAAATTTAAGAATGATCGTGAGTACGAATGGGTTTGGAACTGCATGCTTTGGGTGCTGAATTGACCTAGCTGTTGACAGCACTCCTTCTTCGGAGCCCAGCCTGGACGGATAAGACCGAGGTCTGACCCCGGACTGCCAACATCCGGGGTGGGTGATTCTTTAGTCTGCCGAATTCACTGTAAATATCAAAAGATGGAATGGACTATGGGGCGGTTTGTATGTATGTACATGAGTGGATTTGGGCCTATATAAGTCCAAATTGAAATCCAAAATCCATCTATTATAAACCAGATAACTAGAACTATTGAAACAACTAAACTCTTGAACTGTTAAAACTATTTGAAATCATATTCATTTTTAAACCTTTGTAAATAAAAGTATATCTTTCTAGTGCTTCACTTGTGATTATTAGAAGTAGTTCATAGTTGTATGGTGTCTGGAGACCTTTTCTCCGTCCGGCCGTCGAAAATTTTCCAAATACTGGGTAAACTTGATTTTAACTAACGTCACGCCCTGGTATTATTCAGTTTCTTAACTGTAGGAAACCAATTAATTAGCGTAACTCGACGAGGGACTTGGAACTGCTCATCCGCCTCAGGGGGTGGGAAGTGATTTCCATTTCAAATCTGCTGATGCTTTCCTTTGTAACTGGCAGTTGGGGGCGTAAATTCTCCAGCCGCGTGTTTCCACGCAGTTCCATCCCACAACGAAAACCTCACAAAACCAGTCACGGTAAAAAATGTATTTCTGAATGATGTGTAGAGCGAGGAAGGAAAAATAAAATTTAACGACGAAATTTACTGGTTTAACCCTCCGCCCGCCACTAAGAAAAATCTCGGTTTTTTAAATATGAAACTCTGTTATAGTTATTGACTGGTTAGGATTTAGTTTTCGTATTTTATTAAGCGATAATGACATTACTGTGCACACGGTACTGCAGTGCAAAAAAGATTTGCCTATATTTGTTCTAATTATTCAAAAAAATTTTTAAAAACCAGCAAAAAACTTAAGAAGGATTTCAGATTACCTAATATTTCAAAATGTAATCTAAAATTTTTGAGAAAAGTGAATTTTCAGAAGTGGATTCTTGGATATCAAACATAAAAATAATTCCTAAAAAAGTAGAGTAAGGCTTTGGAAGAATAACTATTCAGATTTATCACTTTCAACACAACCAGTAGTAACGATTTGACAAAAGTCAAAACTGTGTTGTTTTCCAAATAATCATGACCACTAACCAAATATGGCTTATTGCTAGTAAATTCACTAATTTCGTGGTCCGCTTGACCAATTAATACATTACAATTAATTACGGTTTTTTAGTTGAGACAAAAAAGTCAATGGCACGAGCGGGATTCGAACCCACGATCTTCGGCTAGATACGCCGCTGCTGTACCACTTGAGCTATCGTGACCTCGATCAACTTCCCTCGTCTTAGCAAATAGATACGCCGAAGATACGCTAGATTCGGCAAAAAGGAGGGAAAATTCAAAAGGTGGGGTTGAGATAGGAAGTTAGTGTCCGAGTGGATCGACGTCACGATAGCTCAGGTGGAAGAGTAGCGGCGTATCTAGCCGAAGGTCGTGGGTTCGAATCCCGCTCGTGACATTGACTTTTTTATCTCAACTAAAAACCTTAATTAATTGAAAGATATTAATTGGTCAAGCGGACCACGAAAACTAGTGAATTGAATAAGTAAAAATGAAGTATATCTTCACTAAAGCTCTCCGTGGCCATTTCATTTGTCGTCAAGAATCAAACAGATTACACGACATTTGAAAAATGGCAAAATGGAGAGAAAATTCAAAAGATGGAGTTGAGATGGGAAGTTAGTGTCCGAGCCACGATAGCTCAAGTGGTAGAGCAGAGGCGTATTTAGCCGAAGATCGTGGGTTCGAATCCCGCTCGTGACACTGACTTTTTTATCTCAACCAATACCTCTCATAAAGATTTTTTAAAGTATTTTGAACACTGCTTGAGAGATAAAATTTTTAGAGAAGGCTGTGAATCCGAAAACGCCTTCTGAAACTTTATTGCGAGTCAAAATAAAGATTTTTATGTCAGTGGACTAACAGCGCTTGGCATACCTTGCCAAAGATGTTTAGATCGTGATGGAAATATTTCAAATAAATTTTCTTTATTTTATACAAATTAGAAATAGTTTGAACTGCATTATTTTTGCACGTCCATTATTTAGTAAGGAAAATCAATTTATAGATCATTTTCGATCATTTGTCCCACAGAACTACCAAACTAGATGACTCTCTATTTATCGACAAGGTGGTTTTGATTACCAATGAAAAAATTAACTTTTTTTTATCGTTTTCGCGAATGTAAAGCTCAGAGTCGAAGCGAAAGTTTTTAAAAAAGAGATAATTTGATGCTATTACTTGTATAAAAATCAACCTTTTTGTTCAAAACTGACCAATCCTTCAACTTCTGTTCAATCGCACGTTGTCGCCTTTATAAAAAATTCCAGTTTACACAAGTTTAAGGCGTTCGAACGGTACCGTGCGCTGTAGTGACACGTATAAATCTCTCGGCCTCAATTATGCATATTTATTAATAAAAGAGGGGGAGAGGCACGGTCGAGGAAGTTGTGGCAACGGCATTACCATATCCCATGGAGAGTTTATCATAACAGGGGAGTTGTTGTTGCACACTTGCACCTTGCCATGCTAATTCTGGCCCTCCTCGGCCCCAGTCCCTGCAACAATAATTCAGCCAGCGACGTTCTCCCCACCTGACGACGTTCACATAATACTCATATTTGCTCGCAATTAAAGGGCCGCAATTTTAATCGCATTATTAATCGATATTATGGCTTTTAAAGAACGAAAAATGAATCGAGGAAACTTTTTACGAGAACTTTATATTTCGTAATATAATGGAAGAGTATGGAGAGCATTTGTCATAATATTTTCAATTAAAATTCATTACCGCTTGTCAGGATCGAACCCAGATAGCATGACAGTAAGAGTCGGACGTCAGTATCACTCGGCCACTATAGACTCATTTTTATCACATTGTTTATATTGGGTTGTCCGGAAAATAATGCAGGATTTTAAGTTTTCATTAAAAAAAATCTATATAAAATATTCTGTTTACGTTTACAGGATTACTCATTTGTATGAATGTCAACACTTATTAATCCTCTTCCAAATGATATTGTTTGTTTACCTCTGTAGCATTCCGCTACTTGGAAATAATTCAGTCATCCTTATAATGTCAAAGCGAGAATTTCGTACGATTTTCTTTTACGAGTTTAAACTCGGCCGAAGCGGAGCCCAAACGGCTAGAAACATTAACCAAGTCTGGGGCGAGGGTTGTGTTAATGAGTGCACTGTGCAAAGGTGGTTTAAAAAATTTCGGGAGGGAGATTTCAGCCTTGAAGATGAAGAAGGTCGTGGAAGGCCTTCCTCTCTTAATGATGATGTTCTGCGATCAGTGGTGGGTGCAGAGCAACTCAAAGTCAGTAAAACGACCGTCGCTGACCACCTCAAGGCGATTGGAAAAGTGAAAAAACTCGAAAATTGGGTTCCACACTCATTAAACGATCGCCAAAAAAATCAGCGCTTTGATGTTTGTGCATCACTTCTTTGTCGAAACAAAAATGACCCATTTCTGGCCAGAATTGTTACATGTGACGAAAAGTGGATTCTCTACGATAACACTAGACGTTCTGGACAGTGGCTCGACAAAGGAGAAGCTCCAATACATTTTCCAAAGCCCCCAACTCATCAAAAAAAGGTAATGGTTACGGTATGGTGGGCTTCATTTGGTTTAATACACTACAGCTTCTTAAATCCTGGCGAAACCATCAATGCTGAATCATACTGTAACCAAATTAATACCATGCATCAGAAATTGGCAGTAATGAAGCCCTCTTTGGTCAATCGGAAAGGGCCCATTTTGTTGCATGACAACGCTCGACCACATGTGTCACGTGTAACGTCACAAAAATTATTGGAGCTTGGCTATGAAACTTTGCCTCACCCACCCTACTCTCCGGACCTCTCGCCTACTGACTACCATTTTTTTAGACACCTGGACCACTACTTACAACACATAATATTCAAAAATCAAACGGAACTGGAAAATGCATTTATTGACTTTATCAATTCTAAAAATTCTGAATTCTACTCAGACGGAATTAATAAGTTACCAACACGTTGGGAGAAATGTATTGAGAGTATGGGAAATTATTTTGATTAAAGAACATTGCTTTAAAGTAACTAGTTTCTTTTTTTTTGTTTAATACCAAAATCCTGCATTATTTTCCGGACAACCCAATATTTTATTAGGTTTCGTGGTCCGCTTAACCAAATGAATTTTTTCTAATGTCTTGGTTGAGATGAAAATGTTGTCATAAAATTATTGTAAACATATGTGTTTAGCTTGGTTGAGATAAAAAAGTCAGTATCACGAGCGGGATTCGAACCCACGATCTTCGGGTAAATACGCCGCTGCTCTACCACTTGAGCTGTAGTGACTTCGATCCGCTCGGACAACAACTTCCCGTCTCAACCCCACCTTTTGAATTTTCCCTCCTTTTTGGCATTTTTAAACCAAAACCTTAAATAATTAAAAGGAATTTATTTGGTCAAGCGGACCACCAAACCTAATAAAATGTAATAAGCAAAATGAAGTAGACTTCACTAAAGCTCTCTGTGGCCATTTCATTTGTCGCCGAAAATCAAATAGATTACACGATATTTGAAAAATGGCAAAAAAGGAGGGAAAATTGGAAAAGGTTGTAGGTTCAGATGGGAAGTTAGTGTCCGAATGGATCGAAGTCACGATAGCTCAAGTAGCGGCGTATTTAGCCGAAAGTCGTGGGTTCGAATCCCGCTTGTGACACTGACTTTTTTATCTCAACCAAAACCTTAGTTAATTTAGAAGAATTAATTTGGTCAAGGGGAACACGAAACCTAATGAAAAAATTAATCTTATTGTAATTTTATTATACCAATAGAAACAGCATTAAAAAGCCTATGAGATTGTTTTGGTGTTACTTTCATTATTTTTTAAAAGAAGTTAAAAAATTTAATGATTTTTTGTTAAAACGTTTTGTAACCGAGAAATTAATGTTTTAGCAATTAATTTTGAATATTACACTGGTGATAACTGACCCTTCATAAATTAAATAAATGTGCTTACATCTAGCTTTAAAGCTCATATTTAGTATGGGTAAGATTTCTGGCAATGTATTTACGGAACCAAGAAAATCGTACTTAAATTTAGCCAAGAACTTTCAACACTCGTGAACGTTAATTTTCTGTGATTTGTATTTTCTTTACTTAAGGTTAAAATAAAAAAAAATCTCATAAGGTTTACAATGGATCGTCATTGAGGTAAACCAATTTGCAGTAAGATTAACATTTTATGATATATGGAGTGCTTTGAATGAATCAAGTTGTGAATGGCTGAAGTGAAAAAGGTTTTTAATGCTTTTTCCGTTGCTGTATTCAAATTTACAGTACAATTACCATTTTATGAGATACGAGGGACTTTATGGTATCAAGTTATGAAAAGTTGGAGTAACCTGATATAAGAAATATTACGAATACAATTGACCATCAGATTTTGTACAATAGGGACTTTTTATTACAGATTAACATGTAGCATAACCAACTTGCCGTATTGAAGTCGGTTCACTGAACACCCACCTAAGCAATGATATAATTCGATGGTTATAAATTGTACTATGTCATTTATTGAGAACGAACCGAGTCTTTCAACCATACTCCATTAAGAAAATGTTCTGACTAAGTGAATGCCTAAACTTTGCGGAATGGATCCAAGGCAATGGAGATTTCCCACCAGTAGTGAAAAAAGTTTTGGGATTAAAGATCCAGTCAAAAAACTGAGATTAGCCTCGATTCATGTTGATTCGTACATATTATATTTTATTGTTCATATTATATGTGTTTTCTTAATGTTACATTTACCCGTTCACAACATGATGATGAAAGTGAGTGAATTTTTTTGGAATTTTATTTTTTTTTAAAAAAAGATCCTCTGAATTACTTTATGTATTAATTTTGTAATGAAACAGTAGGGTTTTTGTAACCACTTTTTAACAAAAAAATTGTAAGAATTGTCGCTTCCCTTTTCTGAAAAAGTCCCCGGAAGAAAAGTTGTAGAGCGTAAAATTTGCGAAAACAGAAAACATGACGGCTCAAAATTTATGCATTCTTAAAAATTGGGGGGAGAGAGAGAGAGAGGGGGGAGAGGGGGAGAGGGAAAGAGGGAGAGAGAGAGAGAGAGAGAGAGAGAGAGAGAGAGAGTGTGAGAGTGGGAGAGAGAGAATGATCGCTTCTTTTCCATCAGCACGTAAAAAACCATTTTTTTCCCAAAAATCGCGAATAACTCGAAAACGGTTGAGAAATCGCGCAAAGTGGAAGGTGACTTATGGAAAACTTAATAAAATTCCCTATCGATTTCTACAGGGCGCCGCTCGAGGACGATTTTCTGGCTCCACAGCTTACTTTGAAGTTTTTTCTAAAAAATGCAAAAATTATAATGTTTCCGAATTTTTGAATTCACTGATGAATGACTTAAACTAGAGAAGACTACAAGAATATTTAAAAAAAACCATCTTGTTCAGCGCAAAATTTTTCTAAAAAATTTTTCGTAGAGCCTTAGACCCCCCCTAAATTTGATTTGGTATAAAATGTACATGATGATGGAGGAATATCCAGTTTTCCACCACCCTAATGGAATAAATTATATATAAAAAGGAATGATATAGGTATTTAGCGGTAACTAGCAGTTTATCTATTGCATAATGCACTCCGCATTGCCCCTGGGCTTAAATGGCGTTTATTAAAAAATAAACGCACTTCAATCGTCTTGAATATTCTTTTTTGTGTTTCTTTATTCCTCGGCCTTCGTTGCTTAAAAAACGACTAATGATACGACGGCCACTTAAATCAGCAAGTCCCGTGACGAAAAGAATAAAAACAGAATAATTTTTTTTTGTCCTTATCATACCACAATTTATAACACTTTGTTCCGGTCACCTGCCTTGCAGCGTTTCGATAATTTGTACATGCAACAAGCGTACAACTGGGGTTTCTCCAAGGGCGAAGTTGTGTATCTGGAAGGATCTGGCCGTTTGTAAAAAGAAAATTATCGGTAGGGAGGGAGCACGTCGTGCAGCGAAAGCAGACTCCTACACCCCCGGCAACCGGCGACGGTTTATCAGATCTTTGTGATCACTGGTTGTGACTAATCCGGCTACGATTAGACTTGCAGATCCGACGAAGGTGTCGCCCCGCATGCAGGGCGGTGACCCTCGCCCCACGGAACAAAGAAGATGCCCCTTGCCTTTGTCAGCAAAAAGACATAAAGTGAAGTATTGAATATTATTAGTACACGAAAAAGGGAGAGTTTTTAATTAAAACTTAGACGGTGCAAAAAAAGCTTTTGGAATAATGAAATAAAATGGAAAGCTAAGACTAAAATTGGAGATTTCGTGCAACACTTCAATTTTTCCATGTAACATTAAAATGGCTTATATCTGTCGTCCTTTCAGGTTATTCAGTATTAACTGTACAGTGTTGATACAATAAAACAAATACATACATACATGTAAGAGTAGTACTTAAGTATACATAATGCCACATGAATTACTGGACGTCCAGTATATATTAAATTAATTAACCAAAAATAAATTGTAATGTATGAAGTGTTATGATATAAATTCAATGGACATAAATTATTAATTAGTTTTATTAACGTTTGGGAGAAATTATCTACTCTTTTTTGATAAAATATGAGCAAATTTTGCCTACAATGGGATTGATTGATTAAACGTTTTATTTAATCAAGCAAAGTTAGGTCTCGTGAACCTTTCTTCCACTAATACATTTTTACATTACATTTTACATTACACATACATCCTTGTTTAAAAAATAGTTCCTACTCACAGTAAGTTGTTTTGCAACGATCCGGATTTCGAGATTTTAGCTCATCATCAGGTTGAAGGAGTTCTACAACCACGTCTCTCGAAGTAACTGTTGTAGAACTCCTTTAACCTGATGATGAGCTAAAAGCTCGAAATCCGGATCGTTGCAAAAAACTTACTGTGAGTAGGAACTATCTTTTTAACTTTTTAAAAAGGATTGAACACCGCACCCACTCCACCATTCATCATTTCTATTATACATACGTTTTTATACATACATTCTTTTGTTTAGAGATTCCAAAAACATAATATAAAGAAAGAGATTAAGAGAAAGAAAAAATATCGAGAGAGGGAAAGAGAGGAAGATAGAGAGAGTGTGTGAGATAGAAAGAGAAAGATGGAAAGAGTGTTGGTGAGTGAGAGAGAGAAAAAGGAAGATAGTGGGAGAGTGAGAGGGAAAGGAAGGTAGAAAGAGGGTGAGGAGAAAGGAAGGTAGAGAGATTGTATAAGAGAGACAGAGAGAGAGAGAGAGAGAGAGAGAGAGAGAGAGAGAGAGAGAGACATGGAAAGAGTGTTGGTGAGTGAGAGAGAGAAAAAGGAAGATAGAAAGAGAGTCAGAGGAAGAGGAAGATAGAGAAATTGTGAAAGAGAGAAAGAGAGAGAGAGAGAGAGAGACAGACAGAGAGAGAGAGAGAGTGCGAGCGAGGGGAGTGAGTGTGATAAAGACAAAGAGAAAGAAATAAAGACAGAGAAAGTGTGGGTGTGTGTGTATTTTAGTTCATTTATTTTGTATATGCACAGAACATTAATCACGATCGACCTGCTAGCAACTCCCTTTTTTAGTGTGTTTCTATGTACGCTGAGAGGCAAAACAGTGGCATTTTTAATATTTTTAATTATCTCGTAGACAATCCTTTATTGATTATGTCATAACAATATTTGGTTTCTTTTAAAGGATTAGAAGTAAATAATAGATAAAATTTTCCACTTGTGTTTACAATTACATTTTGTAAATAAATCATTGAATAGTCATTCTCTTTTTTGTTTGTTTTTCTGTAATGCTCCCTTCTAACGTTCAAGTGGATCGATCTTTTTTTAAATTGTACCAAGTTTAAGTGGTCACACATCTCAACACAACAGCCAAGAATGACACATCTACACGGAAAACAAAAACTTTGAGCCCTGAAGATCTGAAGATGATCTCAATAAAGATCGAAACGTTGACACGATAAAGAAAATGTTTTTCTAAAACCTACGTCAAACCAGACCGCACTCACGATCTCCGAATGATAATTTTTAACAGAGTTCAGTCATTTTTAAAATTGTAGCGGAAGATCTTTTTTTTTTTAATTTGTGAAAAATAATGATTTTTCAATGAAATAATGATGCTCGATCAGGGATGATGACACTGCTGACTGACAAATAACATCTGGCACACTCAACAAAACTTCATAAATGTTGATTTTCAATTTTTTCCAAAGTATTTTTAAATATATACGACTCAATTGTTTATATATTTTTAACATAAAGTTGTTCTTTCAAGGAAAATCCTCGTACATTTCAAATCTATGAACATCATTTTTGACCAAAATTGCCAAATATTATCTTTAATACCACAATGATGATTAGCCCTCGCGTTACCACCGATCTGTTCAGATAAAGTCCGTACTTCTGGTCAGTTGAGAAAGTACTGTTGAGTCACGTAACCGGTGTCACGGTATAAAGCAATTAGACTAGCCCTGCGGATCCCCTCTAGGCCAACAAGTTGACTTTAATTTCATTTCTGGAGAACGGGCTCTCCCGAGGGAGGGCATTTATCAACATCAGTCCTGGGGGAGTTCCACCCCGGTCAGCGGGATCCGTGATGTACAACATCTGTTTCTTCCTCGGCCGAGGAGAAATAAATCAAGCAAGATCTGGACGTTGCGTTTTGCCTGCTCGGGGATCAACTTTATTTCATTTTCCCCGCTTATTCAGCTCTAACGTCAAACCGGGGTCGATTCGTCTTATTTTGACCTCAGTGACTTATGCTGATTTCGGTTTATAACGTCGGTCTGATTATTTATAAAAAAAAGCTCGTTTAAATCGATATGATTATTTATTAAATGTTCCCTTGTCGCTTTTCAAAAATTTTGAACATAAGGAGTTAATCCTTTAAACCAGATTTTAGCGTTTAAACCAAAAATAAAGACAAAGTAAAACCCCAAATAAGAATCAAACGAAAATTATGATATTGTTTAAAACTGTAAATTACACTTAGCTATATCGTAAAATTATTGTAAACATACATGTTTAGCGGTTATAATTGGCCATATTAATTATTTCAATTAATTATTCTTTTTTATTTAATGTCTTGCTTGAGATGAAAAAGTTGGTATCACGAGGGGGATTCGAACCCAAGACCTTCGACTAAATACACCGCTGCTCTAACCACTTGCGCCATGAACTTCGATCCACTCGAACACCAACTTCTCATCTCAATCTACCTACCGAATTTTCTCGGTTTTTTTTTCAATTTTTCTAATATCGTGTAATCAGGATTCGTTTTCAGCGACTTAGGAAATGGCCAAGGGGAACTACTTGCGAAGTGATTACTTCTTTAATTATTACATTAATCCATATCAATATCGAGCCTAAGGCCGTGGTTTGAATCCCGCTCGTAACACTAACTTTTTCATCTCGACCAATGCCTTACTTAAAAACAATAATTAACTGAAATTATTATAAACATTTCATTTTTGGTTAGTTACGTTTTGATTGAAAAATGCCAATTTTTTTATACCAGTTGAGTTTCCGAATCATAAAATTCATTTGTGTCACGAAAAGGCTCAAATATGATCGGTCGGATCGGAATGATATCGAAAAATCATGAGCGAGGATGTCGGGGTCGAGACTGGGAGGTGCTGCTGCCTAGTGAGCCAACAATTCTTTCTCTTATTTATCGTCCGTGTTCACATAATTTTTATTGTATTAATTTAGCTATAAGACACACCTAATAAATTTTAATTTTACTTACACAACATTTAGCAATCTTGAAGAACTCGTTGCAGAAGTAATAATTTTGGACTCTTCCTTTTGAATTTTATTTTTATTTTTTGCTTTATTATTCCATTTATACCAGGTGCCCTGCTAACAGACACCAATAGGACATTCTACATGTCAAATTGGACTAAAATATCCCTATTGTATATTGAACAGTGAACTTGAACACATTGAACATTTATTTGCACCGAGTGTTTTTTGTTCTTTTTGAATTTCATTTTAGTAGAAATTTAAAAATATGATTGAATAATTTTCTCTGTTTGTGACCGAAAAATCTATTTTTTTAGCAAATAAACGTTAATTTTTATTGGTGATAGCCGACCAGTGAGAACAAGGTTTTACAGGTCATTCGTAAGGGCAACATATCCGAAAGGCCATATCTCTCGGCATTTACAGAATTATGAAAGCCTTTCTCATATTATTTAGTCAAGAAATTTGGAATCTCGTAAATGTTTATGTCACAAGTGATTTTGTATTTTCTTTGTTTAAGGTTACAAAAAAAATACAATAGGATTAACATTTTATGAGGTACGGTGAGCTTTGTGGGATAAAGTGGTGAACTTTTGAATTAACCTGAAAATATTACACTGTCTTACACAGACGACAAACACTTTGAGTGGGTAGAAATACTTTGATTGAATATAAAAAATATATTTTGCATTGTATAAATTCATTTTTGTCCACGTCCTACATGTATTTGTTAAATGTAAACATTGTTTGTAAATCCCAGGCCCTGAAGATGATCTCAATAAAGATAGAAACGTTGGCACGATAAAGAAAATGTTTTCCTGAAACCTACATCACACCAGACCGCATCTCACGATTTCTGAATAATTATCGATTAACGATCACTAATCACCACACATTAGGGACTTTTTTTGTTCGATTTGGCCTATCGAATTCTGAGGTATTGACGTCTGTTCACGGGACACACTGTATATTGATGTTTTTACATAAAAATTTATATTTCATCAAATTGTCTATACCTACATAAAAATATTGTTTAAAGTTTATTTGTATATCGTAAAACCTTATTTATATAATACTGCCTTTCTCTTTTATGTATGCTTTTATTTTTTTCTAATGTATTACGACTCTGTATATAACTCCAGCCCTCTATACAGAGTTTATTCTTTTGAGGTCTTCTTAAAAAGCAAAAATAAAGATTTATTGTATATGGGAAGTTGAAATAAAATATTACACCAAACAGTAGTACTGGTATAGAAACGACCTTACGAATATAAATTTCGTTCCGTATTTTTTATTTTACACATAGGTACACGGCTACCAAAGTCTGATTCTCAATTCTATTCGATATATTTTACTTTTCAGTTGGCATCAACCTTTCACAAATCATACCTCAAAAAATCATACTTCTACTGTCGATTTGATTACATCAATAGAAAAAGCATTGAAAATCATATGAGATTCATTATTGTAACCTTAAGCAAACAAAATACGAAATCACGTAGAATATGAACTTTTTTTAGTTCTTGCCTAATGCTTAAGTAAGTTTGTCTTGGTTCTTTAATACTGACAGATATAACTCGTACAGAAAGGTTGCCTGTATTAATAATATATAAACACATAATTAATTTTGACCGATTATTTTGATCAGTTATCTCCAAAGAAAATTAACGTTTAATTGTCAAAAATTTATTTTTTTCGGTGTAGAAAGATAATCATTAAGATAATGAAACTAATATTAAAAAATATAGTGATAGTAATTATGTGAACAAAACAGATCAAGTCCCCCTGAATTTCGTTAAATATTAATCCTATTGTAAATTTTATTATACCAATAGAAACAGCATTAAAAACTCTATGAGATTTTTTGGTGTTACTTTCATTATTTTTTAACAGCGGTTAAAAAATTTAATGATTTTTTGTAAAAACGTATGTAAACGAGAAAGTAATCTTTTAGCAATTAATTGTTAATATTACACTGGTGATAACTGAAACTTCATAAATTAAATAAATGTGCTTTAAAGCTCAGATGTAGTATGGGTAAGATTTCTGTCAATGTATTTACGGAACCAAGAAAATCATACTTAAATTTAACTTTCAACACTCGTGAATGTTTATCTATGATTTGTATTTTGTTTACTTAAGGTTAAAATAAAATTTAAAAAACATAATCTTGTACGGTTTGCAATGGATAGTATTGATGTAAACCAATTTGCAGCAAGATTAACATTTTATGATATATGGAGTGCTTTGATTGAATCAAGTTGTGAATGGCTGAAGTAAAAAAGGTTTTTAATGCTTTTACCGTTGGTGTAATCAAATTTACAGTAGAATTACCATTTTATGAGATACGAGGGACTTTATGGGATGAAATTATGAAAGGTTGGAGTAACCTGAAATGGGAAATACCTCGAATACAATTGATCATCAGACTTGGTACAATAGGGACTTTTTATTACAGTTTAACATGTAGGATAACATCCTAGTTTATTGTATTATGTTATTTATTGAGAACCAATCAAGCCTTAGCCTTTGAACCGACCTGATATTCCGAAAAAATGAATGCCTTAAACTGGAGGAATGGATCCAAGGCAATGAAGACCTCTCACGGATAGTGACAAAGGTTTTGGGGTTTAATGATCTAGTTGTGAAACGACTGAGATTAGCTTCGATTCGTATTATTCTTGTGTTTTCTTAATGTTAATTTCACCCGTTCATAACACTGTCACAAACGGCTAAACTGCTTTCGGAAGAAAACACTGTGTGAAGCAGCTTAGTTCCACTCTGTATGCCCAAAGTAGTCATAGAAATGATTTGTCTAGAAGTAGTTCAATTTTAGTGGTCTAACTTTGATCCTAATTTAGAGTAGTGCGAGTCTTAAAGGAAGATTCTACATATGTCTTTCTAGGTATGTACCGTTACCCAAGATACCCGTACTCAAGTTAAAGTCGGTAGCCTGATGTTATGTTGATGTCCTGCGAGGCGCGACTATTTTATCTTAGTAAATGCTTTCTGCACCGATCTTTGTAAAATATAGCTTACACAGTAGGGGTAAGATCGATCGAAAGCATGGTGTGTAACTTTTGAAACATGATCAGTTCGTTGACGAAAGGAATACCATAGGAAAAAGGAATATAATTGCCAGTCTTGTGGCTATGGCTATACGCCTTGACGGCTTTTCATTAAAAGATTGAATGCACTAGATAATGGATTGGTGGAACCGCACAGTACCATTTCGTTTGTCCAAAGTGGTCGCAGTAATGTCTGGTATGTAGTTATTCTAAAAGTCTTAGTAGTTGCCCAAGTTTTCTGTTTTGTTGTCTCTTAATACTTGTCTAGGTATCGTCCTAAGTGTGTGGTTTAAACGGAAGTCGTTAGCTTCTTGTTATTGATGTCTTCATCCATTCTTCTTTCTTGTTGCACTATTATTTGATATGGTTAAGTTGTTCTTGCATGTTGGAGTTTATCGGATATAACCTCTTTTGTTGCGAACCCTCGTAAAAAAATAACGGCGTCGAGAGCAATATTTCAGAAACCAGTGTATATGGAAACAGAATGAGACCTAGAACGTTCCCTTGTAGGCCGAGGGATTGTGTTAGTCTCATATCTGAACCTCAATCAGAAGCAGATAATGAATCTTGTAAGTCTGCAGTGCAGATATAGTCCTCTAAAAGTATAAACCACACTATTGTTGATGTGCGGTAGAGGACAATTTTTTTATAGTAGTACAATTTAAGAATAGAATAGACTTATTTGTATGGAAAATCCGATTAAAAGGTTCATATGTCGCGTTTATTTTTTTCTCTTCGTGGTAAAAGCTTTATTACCTAACGACCCCATAAAGTTAGAAAGTCGACATTTGGCGAGCATAACGTCTGATTAGTCCTAAAGCCCCAACAACACGGGACAAAGGCGACGAAAGGATGGGGTGTTTAGGCCAAAACATAGCATGTGGCCGCTAATAGAATTAGTTTGGTTAGATTAGCGACGGTCCCTCTGTGTAATTGGCCGGGAAAGATAACGAGCTGCAACCCTTCCGAAAGAGGAAAAAAAGCCTTAAACCCTCCCCGTTCTTCGGTTCATTTAGTTTTCGTCGTATCCGCCCTGTTTTATTGTCGTATTAGCCGAAGGGACCTTCCAGTACTGATTTACGGCTTAGCGGCACGGTTCGTCTCCGCCTTCGGCAACTGTTAAATAATCCAGGCGAGAGTTAAGGGGATTTGGATTTTAAATAAGTACTCAGGAAACCTTTAAAGCTACGAGCATTATTACTTCTTCTCCCCTCGGAGAACACAGCTTATTTTTTAACCGTGTCCCGCCATATTCCGGCGGAGGGACAAAGCCCATTAAACTGAGAACAGCAAAGTACAGAAGACAACCGGTCAACTTGTACGTGCATTATTAAATAAATATCTTTGATACTGACCACAACCATGTACTGAGATTTGCCAGTAAGGAGGCCTGAGGTTGTATCCTATCATTTTTGGTCCGCCTACCATCGCTGTTTTCACCTCTAAAAATGTTCAGAAGCCAAAACCAAAACATATTCCAAAACACTACCACAGAACATACTCATAGACTAAAAAATAGATATTTGTGAACTTGTTTCACCGTTGGCAATTTTTTTCTCCGATGCGCCGGTTCCACTCGAAAACTCATAACTCCTCTGGATTTTATGTAAATTCAACATTACTACAACTATCGTACAGTTAGCAATTTTTGGTTTTGTACGATTATAACTGAGAAAACAAAATTAACAAAAACTTTTAAAACATTTAATTTTTATCTCCTGTTCTAATTTATTTATGTTGGTCAATAGAAGTTTAGTAGTTTTAAGCTTCTTTCTAAATATTTGTAAATTCTTCTGTGAATCGGTGTAATAGTTCCAAAATGATCGCAATTTTCAGAAAAAAACCAAAGCATACGGAAGGCGAAATGTTTGACCACAAATATTTTTTTGGTTTTACCAAAAATCTGTATGTAGGAGTTATTGGTGTGTGAAAACTGTTCACGTTTTCTGTAAAAAAATATTTTAACCTACTTTGCAATAAAAGAAAAAATCAACAGAAGGCAAATTCCTAGGTACGTATTGAAATATACTATTTATCACCTAACGACGTAAGAACATTTCTGAAGACATGCTGTGATGAACATGACATCTACAAACAGCGAGGATTTGCGATAAAGCAGGATAATTTGAAGCCAACAAACTACAACATTTTTACCCAGCTGAATAAATAATAATGTGAAGGTTTTTCTGATATATTATATTTTATTTATTTTTCCAGCAACAGTTTCATATTTTCCAAGACCTCTCCAGGACAAGTTTCTGTTAGACATACAAAAGTAAATCGGCCGAGGATCGGCGAAAAACCAGGATAATCGGAAACAACCAAATTGCACGTTCATCACAACGGTTACCTCAGGAAAACTCTCATTGAACATAATGCGAAAGTTTTGGTAATGCGTTATATTTTATTTATTTTTGTACTAAAAGCTACTGTTTCATCTTTACCAAGACTTCATCAGGACAAGATTCTGTCTGACTGCAGAAATAAATCGGCCGAGGATCGGCGAGAAACCAGGAGACAACCAAATCAAAAACAAAAACAACAAAACAACCAAATTGCATGTTCGTCACACCGTTTAACTCAGTAAAACTATCATTGAACAATAATGTGAAGGTTTTTGATAATACGTTCTATTTATTTTTATACTAAAAGCTATAGTTCCATTTTTTCCACGTCCTCACAGGACAAGGTTCTGTTTGACATCGGCCGAGGATCGGAAAGGACCAAATTGCATGTTCATCACCCCGAAACCTCAGTAAAACTCTAAACAAACAATAATGTGAAAGTTTGGGTAAGACGGTACATTTTATTTTGGTGCTAAAAGTTACAATTTCATATTTTCCAAGACCTCGCCAGGACAAGTTTTCACTAGTGTTTTTGTGTTAATTTTATTAGTTGATTTTCTAGTTTGTACTTATCTGTTACTGGGTAAGTTTCTTTTTTATATATTTGCTTTTGACGGAGTAACAATAAATTAAAAGAAAATCACTCTGATGAAGGCAATATGAGTGCGAGAAGCAAAACTAACTAGGATTAGTGCACAGTGGGCCGGATCGTGATATTTTAGGAAAAGAGAAAATAATCAAACCTTATATTAAAATGATGAACTTTTGGACACTTATCTTTAGGTAAGAATATTAGCGCTACAACAATTTTAAAATATTGGCATTTTGAGCCCACAATTTAATATCTTTACACAACAACCGATTAGTTGAAAATGAAATGTTTTGATGAACACAAAAAAACTGTTTGATACGGGCATATCGGGTTTAAAAATTTATTTTATATGACACCTTCAAAATGTGATATAAAAAATTATACCATGAGATTTCTCTATGTTTAGTTTCTGATGATGGACAAGGAGCCCGAACGTCCATGTAATTTACTTAATTGAATAAAAGTTTTCAACCACGGAGAACTTGGAATTTTTCAACCTAACAATATGAACCGTGGAGTTGGTAATATATAAAATAAGATGAATTCGTATTTTTGAGTTATTGATTTTAGGGCGCTAATCCATATAGAAAATTGCTATATATATAAACCATTTTCTAGAAAACAACATAGACGATATAAATTAAACCTTTTGCAAAATGTTCACGATCGTGTAGTACATACACTACAGACAGAATTATGTTATAAGCATATTTGTTGAAGTAGTGAGGAGCAGTCAGGAATGAAGTATTCTAGAACACCTTTTTAATTTTTTTTGCCGACGTTTCGATCTTTATTCACGTCATCTTCAGGGCGTGGGTGAATTACAAGACATATGTTAATTGGAAAAAATAATTATAGAGTATGTAAATAATATATATTTTGAACCCAATATTTCATACTGACAAAAAGTATGGTACACATGTGAGTAAGAAATATTTGGTTCAAAATTTATATTACCTACATCAGTAGTCTATAATTATTTTTTTCCAATCATCATATTTCTTGTAATTCACCCACGCCCTGAAGATGACGTAAATAAAGAAGCGTAAATAAGCGTCGGCAAAAAAATGACAAACGTGTTTTTATAAAATACTTCATTACTGACCACTCTTCTCGTTATTTCAACAAATTTTTAACAACCGGTCGCTAAATAACCACGTTATAAACAAAGGAGTATTAGCTCCTATGAATGATAATTATTAGTGATTAGAATTAAAAATTTGAAATATTTTTTTCATTAAAACTTTTGACACGGGATGGTCGATGTCTTTTAAACATAGTCTAAGATGTCATCTCAAAATGGGATAAAAAAAACTTGATGGAACTCGTGAAAACTTTTAAGTAATCAATTTTAATTACAATCATTAACAATTATTTTAAAAGAAATTTAATAACAAATTTTAAAAAAAGTATTAAATAAGCGAGGCATTTTGAATTAGCGAAGTTAATTGTTTTGCTCGAACAAAATTTAAGAGCAGAAAAAAACACATAATATTGTGTTTTTGTAAAATGTTAAGTTGCGGGCTCAACATTCAAATATTTTAAAACTGTTTATAGCCCTAATATTGTTATTTAAAGATGAAACTGTCTAAATTTCAATTTTATCAAATATCGCGAGGGCCATGGGGCGGCGGTAGGCCAAGATTATCTGAAACGAAAAAACTACAAGTTCCATCCCGCAAACCCCAAGGAGAAATCAAACAATATGAATATTATATATTAATCCAGTTATGTTTAGTGGTCTAATTGACCATATTAATTATTTATTCTTTTTATCACAAGTCTTGCTTTAGATGAAAAAATTAGTTTCACGAGCGGGTTTTGAACCCACTTAAAACACCTTCTTGGTAGTGAACTGCAGTTCTTGACTAAGATTTAAGTGAGATTTTCTTTGTTCTGTAAATACTGACATAACAAAAACAAGCTATTAAAAATTAAATTAAATGTTTCAATTAATCATTCTTTTTATGTAAGGACTTGGTTCAGATGAAAAAGTTGTGTCACGAGCGGGTTTCGAACCCACTTAAAACACCTTCTTGGTAGTGAACTACAGTTCTTGACTAAGATTTAAGTGAGATTTTCGTTGGTCTGTAAATACTGACAGAACAAAACTAAGCTATTAAAATTAAATTAAATGTTTCAATTAATCATTCTTTTTATGTAAGGTCTTGGTTCAGATGAAAAAGTTAGTGTCACGAACGAGAATCGAACCCACGACCTTCGGCGAAATACTCCCCTGCTCTAACCACTTGCGCCATCAACTCGATTCACTCGAATACAAATTTCTCATCTAAATAAGAATTTTCCCGGGTTTTTTTTCCATTTTTCAAATGTGTAATTAGGATTTGATTTTCAGCGACTAATGAAGTGGCCATGGGGAGCTGTTTCCCAATTGATTATTTCTTTAATTATTATATTAATCCATATCATATCGAGCCGAAGGTCGTGGGTTCGAAAAGAATAACTATTTTATTATATTGGCTTTTTAAGGGTTTGAAATGAGTTATTAGACTTTATTTTATTAATTTCTATTTTCAAAATGTGGTCCAGATGTTTGGTGTCCGGATATTTGGAGTTTTTCTATATTTGCAATAGACATTCCGCTAGATCAATAAATTAAAAAAGAGAAGAGATGAAGGAGGCAGGGAAAGAGAGAGAGAGAGAGAGAGAGAGAGAGAGAGACATATTGTGAGAGTATTATTATATTAATCCATATCATATCGAGCCGAAAGTCGTGGGTTCAAATCCTGCTCGTGACACTAACGTTTTCTTCTCAACCAAGACCTTACATACAAAGAATAATAGGAATATTTTTATCCACGAATGAGTATTCAAAATTGTTTTCGTGTGAGTGTAAAGAAATATTAAGGTAAATCGAAGATAGAGATGTAGAAGAAGATAAATGGGTAAATATTTAAGAGATATGAAAGAATAAGAAATTGTCGAATATTTTAAAATATAGTGGTTTTTATTTCGTATAAAGCTATCTGTCCAAGAAGAAGAAAAAATATTTAAATAAAGCTCGTACTCTCTCGAGGTAGAAAAGAAAAGAAAGGACAGGGAAGTCCCTGATCCGTGACGTGGGTACATCCCCAAATCCCTCCGCCAATTAGGGGAAGCAATGAGCTGGGAGCTGACCCCCAATTACCAAACGTCTTCCTCAGTCGGAGCACGACCGAGTGCTTACTCGGGAAACCCTGCTGTATAAGGACCGGGGAAGAGCGGGCCATAAATCACATAACTCGCTCCCGATTTGTCTCCAGTTTTGGAAAAGAAAAAAACAATTACCGAGTGACCGTTGGTGTAACAGTTGGCGGAGCCGCACCTGTGTCGGCATCTTAATAAATTCACCCACAAATTATCCGGTGGGTGGTTCGCGAGGAAAGAGATCCTCCATCTGTCTAATGCCGAGTGCTGCCAGGACTGCTACGGCGCCAGGTGCTTTCTCGTTCTCCAATCGCCTGTTGATTTAATAACAACGCCCGTGGACGTGAGTCATCTTGGACGACAAGAGAGATTTGTTGATAACAATCCGTTCCCATAAGTAAACTTCGTTTTCAACGAATGTTCATAGGTCAAATACGTTTCCAGGCGAGATGAACGTCGAAATAACGAATTTATTAAATATCCAAGTAATTAGATAGAATTTCTTGAAAGTCTGATCACTTCACTGGGTACGTCTATTCTCACTGGTTTCTTGCGTTTCAACTTCAAGCCATCAAGAAACTGCACACATAGTAGGCTTATTTCAATTAAATGTTTCATTGTTGTTAGAGTTGGTTACTATGCTCGTTATTAGGCAGACCATAAAAGCGGGTAAACCTGCTATCTAGTAGCATTGTATTCGTTCGGACCTAACTATAGGTTAAGCAAACATTATCCGAACTAAAATTTAGAATATAGTGTAAGATGATTATTCGGAAATCGTGAGATGCGGTCTGATGTGACGTAGGTTTCAGAAAAACATTTTCTTTATCGTGCCAACGTTTCGATCTTTATTGAGATCATCTTCAGGGCCTGGGATTTACAAACATTGTTTACATTTACCAAATACATGTAGGATGTGGAAAAAAGTGAATTTATATAATGCAAAAAAATTTTTGTTTATATTCAAAGTATTTCTACTCACTCAAAGTGTTTGTTTTCTGCGTAATTGTGCCATTCTTGTGTCTTGTTGAGAGTGCCATTGGCACTCACTGAAATACTTTGATTATAAAGAATTTTTTTTGCATTGTATAAATTCACTTTTTTCCAAATCCTACATGTATTTGTTAAACGTAAACAATGTTTGTAAAAATCAGGCCCTGAAGATGATCTCAATAAAGATCGAAACGTTGGCAGGATAAAGAAAATGTTTTTCTGAAACCTGCGTTACACCAGACCGCATCTCACGATTTCCGAATAATCATGGACTAACGGTCACTAATCACCACACAGTGTAATATGCTGAACAGCTATTATGGGAAAATTAGCTTGCAATAGTTGAAATTTTCGAATTCGACCATTTGACCACCAACCAATATTCAAATTATATAAAGATATGAATATAAGCCATGATAAAAGTATCATTACGGCTTTTTAATTTCTACCAGTAAATTTTTTTTGCACCAATCATATCTATATACAAACACACGTATTCTAACTCAACTTGGTAGTTATCATTATATACATACAATTTAATATCTGTGAAAACAGGAAACGTGTTAAGAATAAGAGCTCAACATCCCTGATATGTTTGTCTCTGTCTTTGTGTGTACAAAAATTTTACCAACTGCAATCATCGAATTACTGTTACACAACTGAAAACCGCCTAACTCGGAGATTTACGACAAAGTTACACAATCCGGCGTTACCTAATCTAAATTTTTTTTCATTCGGCCAGCTGCAGGTGCGGTCGTAGCATTACGTCCATTAGCAAGGGTTGGCAGGTGATTCCGATAAAAATCGAGCTCTGTGAGCGTTATTAATTTAAAGTACTCGGGACGTTTTTGACATTAAACCGTCTCCGGCGACGAGGCGTAAAAGAAGGGAGAGACGCAACAGGGGAGCAATTAGTTTTTCGAATAGAGGAAATCACGTAGTACAATCATTGGAGTTATACCAAAAAGCCTAAAAATCAAGAAAGTAAACTCTTCTTAAAGAGACGAAGTAAACTATTATTGTTCGGTGATGATACAACAATAAGTGATCAATATAATTTTGCCATCTTCAACGTTAAGCCCTGATCCAAATAAGGTAGAGTTTATCCCCCCCCCCCAGATTACGTATGAAATCTCACAATAATACTTTGTTGTCAAGTATCACATAAATTGGCTACAGGTGAAAATTGCCATTTTTTCGTTTTTTTTAAACGATATGGACGTTTTACTGATAGGAAAAATACACGAAGAACAAAATGGGCTAACCCCAAGATTTGTCAAATAAACAAACCTTTAAGTATTCAAAGTTATTGAGTTTTGGCTTACTTCTACATGAACGGATCGTTAACCCTGATTGAATAGTTTATTTTACAAGGGCTGATTTTGGCAACCTGATAGTAATGAAGAATGATATATCATTGTTCCTGTGCGTAATCTTGGGATAAAGGCGGCGGGTTCGCTGGATCCCTCGGATATAGCTGTTCGAGAACCTCGGGGCTATATGGTATATAGTGTTTGTGTTAACTGTCGAATGTAATTTAGTAGCGTGAAAGGAATGGGTTGTTAACCCCGCTCCGAGAAATATCGAGCAGTCTAGGAGAGTGAATGTCAACAGACTCTAAGTATGACTAATGACTTCTATTTGGGAGTTGTGTTCATATTCATTTATTAGCGTGAAGGGAAAGGGTTGCTTAACCCAGTCCCGAGGAATGTCGAATACTTTGAGCGAGTGAAGGTGACCAGACTTCTATGTTTGTATAGAGTGTCTACTCGGGAGTATGTTTTGTGCCTATTCCCTACTTGAGGTACAAATCAGAGGCTAGCGTTTTAAAAAATCGACTTAGTTTTCATTTAAAAGCAGAGAGTTAGTATGAGCTCAAACGGCTACAAGTTGAAAAATACGCGTGAAAGACTAGGAAAATGAGTAAAAACAGGCAGAGGGCCCCCAAACTTTCCATGTTATTATAAAACGGAACCATGATGATTGATTGACAAACAAAATTACTTATTACTAATTACATTTCAATTGATTATTAATTGGTGGAATTTTTTAAAGCGACCTCCTGAAACTGGTAACGATTAGCTAGCCTTGGCAAACCTAAAGACAATACATTATAGCTTGATTTTATATGAATGGATTCACATTGCAAATTATATGATTTTGAAAAAAAAAGATGGTGACATTTTGATACTGAAGCGATAAATTGCCTGGTAATGAAATAGAGGCCCACGTTTGACAAATAATCGAAAGGTGTTAACAAATAATCTGGTGATATTTTATTGGGTGTAGCCAGGGGTTTAGTAAAAATACAAAACACTTTTTGGCTTTGCGAATTTTTATATACAGTATATTATAATAAAAAAAGTATTATAAGCGTACCATGGAAGAAGGTACAAATAGTTCTACCGAAACGTCACTAAAGTCAAAAACTATTTTGACTAAACACCCCTGGCCTTTACACTCAAAAGAATGACACCGGGTTTTTAATAATGTTATTTTACTATTAACTACAACCTACAGATGAAACATGAATTCACGTAACACTAATAAGATTTGGTACTCTTTTAGTGGCAAAAAGCGAGACTATGCAGACCTAGGAGTAATGAACAGAAGCGTCTGGTGCTTCAGATCGTACATGAAAGGGGAACGAGGATTCTGGTTGGACTCCTGGGCACTGCCACTTAAGAAAGCACATGCACCGGATAGGAGTACAGACAGAAGATACACTGCAGATACTGCCAGGAAGAGGAGGACACCACAGAATACATTTTATGTTTCTCTGAAGGTCTCTGTAGGTGCAGGTTCTTGCAACTAGGACAAGAAAAACCTCAAGCAAGATCCTACACCAAGGAACCGCTGGCAAAGCTCTGGAGGTTGGTTAATAGCCTGAAGCTGGCAAAATAAATAACAGAGAAGCACAATAGATCCATTCAGGTCGAGGTGCAGTAGGCCTTGTAGCTGTCTCTCTTTTCCCTATCCCTATCCATATGTAAGGGAAAAACCAGAAGGCAACCCCTCGATTGTCAAGATCACAAATAGGATGGTGATTCCGACAATTATACCAACAAACAAAACAATAACCTATTTAATCCTGACTCGTAATGGCTGATCATGGAGGCATAACTAACCACAACATAACCTCACGAATATTTGTGTAAGGTTTACGACAACATCCACCAGAGTAAACAATGTACCATGAACGAGACATTTTAAAAGGGCTACTTTTGAACATTTTTTTCTAAAAAATGCTGCCTCCCCTTTAATTAAAAGTTAACTAAAACAAGAAAATAAAAATAAAAATTTTGTAATTGACCAATTAAAAACAAAGACCAAGACAGAAAAAAATTAAATTCCTTGAATATGTCTTAATGAAAATAAGTCATTAAAAGTAATAATGATTTCAATTGATGGTGAAATTAAAAATAAATGTCGGTTGATAAATAAAAAATGTTGTGAGAAAAAAGTTTATTAAAAAAATACAGTGTGCTTTACAAAACCTGAGTGTCAAACCTGTTTAATCCTTAATCGTTAATCACACACCACTTAGCACTAATCACTTCACTTGAAAATCGAAAACAAACAACATATGAATGTTAATATTGATATAGAAACCGGTTTTTGTAAGTTAACAATGATGGCGTACGGTGACGTCAGGGCACCCATTCCCCATGGTTCCAGGCGCCATGTTTGGAAGAAGACGCGTTCCTTTTCGCCTTGAGGGCTTGAAGTAACCTTATACGCGTTGGGGTCAAAGCGGAAGGGATTTAAGCGAAGAAGGCGGTAAAACAGCGCGGAACAGGTGGAAGCGTGTAGCCGACCCGGAAGACCCTAGGAGATCCGAAAAGCAATACCGAAATAGACGTCTCGGAAGACGGGTTAAAGCTTCTGGGAGCACGAGGAAGAAGAAGGCTTGCAGAGATGGCCGCGCGGGGATGGCGGGGGTTGTTCTTCGCGGAGCAACCTCTGCAGAACCGTTCCAACCCTCGTCCCGGACTAGAATGGCACCGCCGTCGAGTCCCAGCCCAATTTTATATGTAAGTCACAAGGCAGAGGAGGGCTTCTGGGCGGAAAGAGGAGGAGAAGGGGGAAACCCTCTTTTTTCTATATATATTCTGTATTATTATTCATCCAGGGCCGTAGAGCGCTGGCAGCTCATCTGCAAGTCGTATAACAGAGCTAATTATCAAGTTAATATGGCCATTCTATATGGAGGAGGAATAGTGATGCGGGAAGGCTGCCAGAAGCGGGTGGGAGAGAGAGAAGGCCGAACGGGAGCAGGAGAGTGCGAGAGAGAACGAACGACTACATTGATATTATAAGTTGCTTCAATCGCTGTATTCATTTGTAAACTTAACCAGCTTTGGTCGGGGAGAACCCTCTCTTTTCTCCGCCCGTATAGACCCGCTCTCCTTCCCGCCGAGCTTATGCCTCATGTAAGTTTCATACAATTTAAAGTGCCTTGGCCTCTCCTCGTCTCCTCCTGTTATATTCAACAACATTTGAAGGATTATGCAAGCAGCAGCCGAGGCGAATGACGCTCGCCCTTCCCGCAAGCCGGCAGAAGGTATTACACGCGTAAAACGCAGAGAACGCCCTTTTCAATTTAACTATATTCTCTCCTCATAGGAACACCTCGAACAACGTGTATAAGAACAGAGTAGAACTAGAGTGAACAACGAGAAAGAATGTTTAAACAGTTTTTCAAAACGGATCGACCGAGTTTCTTAAAGTTAAGAGGAGCGTGTTCCAAAGGGCACATTAGGCGAGTTTATCCTCGCATCATCCCCCGTGATAAACGAGACTTCCTCTTATTGTGAACCGCATACTACAAAAGAAACGTCGAGTTTTCATACGGGAGTGTCACACCGTCGGCAGATCCCCCCGTGAGTTTATTAAATCCGTTGTCAAAAGAGGGCCTCGCATCAATCATGCCGGCTTATCCATCACCAGCCATTGTGCCTTCGCGCTTTCTCCCTCTCTCCAAGAAAACTACACTTACTTATGCATTCAAGTTCTCGAGCCCGGACGGACCCCGGAATAATAATACGCTCTACATTAATATATGGGGGCGGCGGGGAGGGAATCTGAATTTAAAATGTAACGATAATGCATAAATGTATGTGAGGAAATGTACCGTCCGCGGAGGGGGTTGAGCCCCCTCCAGATGTCTTGTACAGTCGATGATGAAGAACTGGGTCATGCGCCTCCTACACCTTGTCTTCTCATAGGCGCCACAGAGCGCAAGCGCTTTTTATCTCTATAATTACATCTTCTTTAATTATTTCTCTCCCCGTTTTCAACAGAAACTGACGGACGATTCCACTCCATCTCGACATTCATATTTTTCCTTGCTTAAAGCGGACTTTTATTGATTCAATATATTCCATTCTGAAAACATTCACCTCAAGGAAAACTTAGACTAGGAGTAGATGTTTGTACAAAAATTAATAAGAACTGTGCATCTATATCTCTCATTATTACGCTTTTACTATTAGTGTTAAACTCTGATTTTCTCAAATCATTTTGCGTTTCACAGTCTTCTTTCATGAGTTTATCTTTCTGATATTTCTCACAGTTATCTATGTTTCCTTTTTTACTTCCTTTATCATTACTGTTATATCTTCCTCTCTCGCTATCTGACGTAATTTTGTAGTTTGACGTTTCCCTTGGTGTTTTCCTCTGTCAGGTACTTTTTGCAATCTTCAGTGGCCGGCTATTTTGGCAATGTTAACTCCTCCGATTCAACATGTGAAAAAATAAAATGAACTCGTGGGCACAGTAATCGGCGGGAACAAAACGACTTAACTCGACTTCACACACACAAAAAAAGCTCAAAAGACTGTTTTTTTAAACATTTGGAGTAGGGGTCTGGGTCGACTAAAATAGTTTCATAACTTCACTGGTATCATTTTAAATATATCAAAATAAATACGAAATAAAAGTAGAAATGGGTAGATTTAAAAGGGGCATAGCGAAAGGGAGTAAGGGTACTGAAAAACCCGAATTTGCTTAGTGGTTATAATTGACCGCATTAAAAGGGGAGAGAGCAGAGAAACAGGGAGACAAACTGACAGAGTGAGGAGTTAGCAGGGAGGGAGAGGGAGTGAGAGAATGAGAAAGAGAAAGAGAGGGGCGAGAGAGAGAGAGAGAGAGAGAGAGAGAGAGAGAGAGAGAGAGAGAGATAGAGAGAGAGAGAGAGAGAGAAGAACTGAGAGCGTAGAAAGAACTGAAATTCTACAAACATATTATTAAACATAACATCAACAAATATTACACGATGATTTACAATATTATTCTGAAAACGACCTCTCAAGCAAGAAGGAAAGGAGAGAGAGAGAGAGCGGAGAAACAGGGAGAAATAGATAGGCATATAGGAGAGATAGAGAGAAAAAAGCAAGAGGGAGAAGAAATTATATATGTATCTCACATTTTCCATAGAAAATATAACATTTATACCACAAAAAATAATGACTTCAAACAATAGAATATAAGTATTTCTATTATTTTTTACTTTATTAGGCAAATAGAGTAAATTAGTTAAGACTTAAAAGGTAAAAGATCAATTTTCGTCAACCCGCTGGAAAAAGGTGAACGCAATCAGCGGACGAAAAACTACTAGTGCATTCAATTGTTAAATCTGAAATAGCATGACAGGAAACTGTTTTTATACACTCCCACTAAATGTTAATTTATTTTTCTTTGAAGTCCAGACAAAAGGCGGGTCAAATTCACCTTTTCTTGTCTCCCCATTTGAAAACAAGCCGACAGAAGGAAAGTTCAAATAAGAATCCCCGTGAGATTTGTTTTAAAAAACAAGATTTAAAAAATACGAAATTTGTTTTTTTGCTTAATATTTCATGCGACATAACTGTACTAAGTAAAAATTCAACAATACCAACTCGTTACCATTTTGGGTTCAAATTGTTTTGTTCAGAAAATTATGTTAATAGAATGCAGAAAATTTAAAAGGTTTTGATGGGGTTTAAAAAAATCAATGAAAATTTTTTCAAACACACGGACTAGTTACTTTTCCCAGGGATCAGACGTCGATATGGCCTGCCTATCCTCGTAGGGTTGGTCTATCAGATGCGAATCTTCAATGCGTCTTTAATGCCCGAAAGGCGGCCTTTTTTCTAGTTTCTGAACAAATTAGACTAACAATAGGCCACACTATGTTGACATTACACGGATACTACTTTTAGGCCAAAGTACGCGTTGTCCGTTATGTATTTAATGGTTGCTCGACGTGTCACATTTGGCTCTATATAAAGAGCGAATAGGAATGACCCATTAGTACATGGTATACATATATCTTGTTTTGTCTATTCTGAGAATGAGAGGGCTGATTGAGTACACTCTGTATTAGATTGATAATGCATACTGGGTGAGTAGAGTACCTACTTAACAACCACATTGAGCAAATGGTACATATATGCATACAAAATTCAAATAATAATAACTATAAGTGAATGGTACGCCTCTTAGGCTATCAAACTAGCGCTTTAAGTGTGCTATGATCAGAGGTAATCCAGTTCTCATTTTTATTCTCACATATGACAAAGAATTCATTTAAATGTAATAACATTTTGGCCTTAATACGACTTACCTTTCCTGCATGCCTATAATTTATCTTAAAAAAACGCTATTATAACGCCTAATATTATTATATTATATTACCTAAAATAGGTAAATCAATTTTGCTCAATGATGATATTATCGCAAATTAAACTTTGTCTGTACCTTATATTATCCTGAATGATGGTTTTTCTTTCCTTTCAATATATATATGTATACCATATAAACACGTTTTTCCAATTCTTTTTTACTTTCATAAGTACCAGCTAAAACATAATAAAGGCCATCATAAAAATAATAAACGTATATAACCTTGAAAAGACAAATTTATATAAGTAAATACCTCTTCCGTTTTTATTACTTATTACAGTCAATTAATTTTGACATTTTTTCTATAAACAATTTTCCATTCATTTTAACCTGATTAAAACTTGTAAAGCATAAAAATATAAAAATTACCTTGATATCAAAAGATATTTACCATTATTTATTGATGTTCTATTTTAATCTAGAATCCAATTAATTAATTAAACATTTCTTAAAACTGCTTTATTCCTTGGCATTCATTTGATTGTGAGAAATTATTCGAATAACATATCCTTTCCAGAATTAATTCTCTTTTGTCATCACTATGCTGTACTCTTTTGAATTCTACTCAATATGAACACTACAAAATAAATTACTTAAGTTCTGTTTTAAATTTATTATAAACTTAATAATTGTTATTAAGGGACAGGAAGAATAAAGACAACAGATTGGACCACTTTCTATATTTTTTTCACATTAAATTTATTAGTTTTAACCACTAACAAATATATACAAAAAAAAAAAAATCATAAACAAATTTACATTTAGAGGTAAAAAATGTTTGTTTTCTTCTTTTTATTTTACATAATCACAGGGAATCCACAAATTAAAAAAAAATGTATATACAATTTATCCCTATTTAATGTAATAACTAAACAAAAGAAATTATATATTTATATATATAAAAGGAAAAAAACAATTGTATAAGAAATTTAATCAAATAATAAAAACCAAGAATTGTTTTTAAATAAAAATTTTTCCTATTAAATAAAAACTTCTACGATGGGTCATCGATTTCCGAATATCTAATTTGCATCATTTTTTTGACACAATCTTTATACGTTTCCCCAGGACCCGGAGTAACCCCGACACTTTTGGTTCCAAGGCCAGCGCATGCAGATCGCCTTTCTGCTTGAATAATACATGTCCTTCCCTGATTTGATTTACCTAAACCCATGCCCTCTTGCCACCCCATTTTTTGTAAAAGTTTATTACCTAAGTTGTCCGCCCCTATGCCCGCTCTTGTGGGCTCTTCATAGTTGATTGTTGCCTCCCTAGATTTCATGTAAGTCTCTTTCAGCTTGCTTGGCTGTGGTGTATCCGGCTCACCGTATTTCATCCTTCGCTCTCTTGCCCTGTCTCGATATTGTGTATTTCTTGTCTGGGCATCATGTGGGTCCAACCCCTTCGACTTGTACCAAGCTGAAAGATTTTGCTTGTGTAGGTCCGATAACTGCTGATGTTTGACAAGAGCATCTTTGCTGGCAAACTGCCTTTTGCACAGCAAACAAGCCAACTTGATCCAATCTGTATGCATTTTCTCTTCATTTGCTGATTCTTCTGCTGCCTCTTCTTCACTGTCACTCCCTTGCCCGTATGCTGCAACTAAGCTTTCATTTTTGGAACTACGGTCTGCCCCATTCTGTGTGGGCAATGCCAAATCTTTTCTCTCAAGTACTGCATAACCTATGTCTGCAGCACCTGCTGCTTTCATGCTAGTTATGGCAGCCTGAGCTTGAACAATGTTCTGCTTTGCATTCTCTTTCTTTTGGTTCAATGTTTTTGCCCATCTTTCCATGTCTTTTGCAATCCTCTTTGCTACTTTAACTTTGTCTTTTTCAGTCTCCTTTTCTTTATTCTTTTTCTCTTCTTCCTTGTTTGCAGCATCAACCTGTGGTGAATTATTTGACTGGTTTTGAGGCTGACTCTTATCTGTAGGTGAAGGCAAGTATGTACACCTCGAGGCATCCCAATAGAGGAATTTACCAAGTTTATTATTATAGTAGTATTGTGAATTTGCATCATAATAAAGTGTGGTATGAGGATCGTAATAATATCCTGACGATTTGTCATATTGGTAAGATGTGACATCTGGAGCTGGATAAGTCTTATCACCAGAGCCATCTGGTGCTTCTGTTAATGGTGACAGCTTACTACTACTATCTTTGGACTTTTTGTGTGCTGCAACTGCAGCTTGGGCTGTGGCAAGACCGCTTGAACTGTTTACAGGGAGTGATATGTTTTCACCTTCTGTAATTTGTTTCCTATAATATTCTTCATAGTAAGCTAAATATGATGCCTTTTCTTGGGGTGTTGTAGCATAAAGAGCAGCACTGTATTCCGCAAGTCTAGGCACATCACTAAGTTGATATTGTTGACTATCTGACTTCTGGTGACTCCACTGAGCTGCAGCTACAGCTGCATTAGCTATTTGTACACTAATAGCAGCAGATGAATTCATAGATACAGGATCCAGTTTTGCATATGATACAAGTGCAGTTCTTCCATCTATTGAAGGTGTTGATGCTTGAAGAGCATTGTGAAGGTACATGGCATCAACGACACTGTTCATTTCTAAGTAGCAAACACCCCTTGAAGTATTTGTTGCAATATCTCTTCCAATCCGTACACTTCTAATTGGAAGAGATGATAGTGTCTTAATAGATTGGAGCACACTCTCTTCTGTTGTTGACACATCTAAACCTGTTAGAAGGACTGTATTTGTAGGATATGAACTTATTGTATCGACAAATTCCACTTCAACTTCTCTTCTTGACAAATTACACTTGAAGCAGGTATTCCTTCTTCGAAAATTATGAGCTTGGCATTTACAATACCAATCAGACATGTACTTCTCTCTACCAAAAGAATAATCCTTTGGCAGACTGTATTGCAGAAGAGCTCGAAAGTGATCTTTCAGCATGAGCTCCCCTTGTTTTAATTCTATCCACTTAATGGCATCGCCAACTGTACTAAATTCAACAAAAGCAAAACCTCTTGATGTTCCTGTATCTTTCCTCCTAACTAATCTAATATCTTTGCATACCAAATGAGAAAGTGTAATATCATCTTGTATATCTTGTTCCGTTATGTGTTGAGCAAGTCCTCTAATAATTATTGTCCTTTGTGGAACTTGTTTTTTGTATACGAATCTATCCTCGGGTCTTAAAGAAAAATCAGAGTACGGTTTATCAAAATCCCCTTCCATTCGCTCAAATCCACTTGTACTCATGTCATCATCACTTGACCACTTCTTCTCTTCATCTTCATCCTTCGAATGCCTCCTGGATGAAGATGACGATTCCTTTGAAGATTCAGGTTTTTCTTCCCCCCTATATTTGGACCACTCCTGCCCATGCCTATCCTTTCTATCATCACTGCCCCTCCTGGCAACCTCCCCCCTCTCATGCCGTCTTCTTGTATTTGTTGTATCTCTTTCATCATCTTCCGGTGACCATCGCCGCGAAGATTCCCGCTCCCTACTCCTTTCACGAGAACGTTTTCTCTCTTTTCTTTCCCCCCTTTCCCTGGACCTAGACCTTTCTCGAGACCTGTCCCTACTCTTATGATACCTACTGCTACTTTTATCATCTAGAAAATCATCGACAGATCTCCTCCACTGGTCTCTGTCTCTATCTTGTCTGTTCATCCATTCTTTGCTCCGGGCTACCAACTCTTCTTCAGCAGATTTCTGGCCACCAGGATTGAAGAATGGGCTGCCTTGGTAATGCCTCCCATAGTAATTTTCGCCAAATTGCCTTCGGTCCATCCCACTATTTGATCTTAATAATGAAACGTTCAAAAATAAATTAGTACCAAGGTAAAAAAAGAAAGAAACTTTACCCACAAAACGTTGAATTTTTCTTCCTAGGTTGATAATAAGTCTCCCCAATTAAAATAATAAAATTGTTTAATTGTACAGGTGTTGCAGTATTGAAATGGAATTTTTTTTTAAATATTTTTTATTGTCTTTAGTGATTAATGCCCTTCAATATGTCAAGTTACACATTCATACAGAAAAAATTAATTCCAATTGCTAAGATGGATGAACATTTTTTTTAAACCAAAATTGCACATTTAAATGCATCGTGCATCACATGACACTTTTCATGAAGAAATTTAATTTCAAAAAGAATTAAATGTATATTTTGTTTTTACAAAAGGCGCGAATAAAAGTCCTTTGTTGATCCTTACCGTTTTACAACAGGAGACTAGAATTGCCCAAAACTGGAGATGCGATTGTTCTTTGAAGTTTGTACAAAGCTATTGCGATAAAAACTCTTCCAATACCAACGTTCCCTTCTGAAACAAATTGTGTACCAAACAAACCATTTATCGACAAATTCACAAAACTGAGTGTCCAATCAAAACGTAAACTACTCCAACGAATAATCGAATGTCTTCCAATAATTTTTTTAACATATTTTTTTATTTTTTCACCGGAGGCGGCATATGTAGGTTGGTTGTGATATTGTCTTTTGACAATACTGACAGAATTATAATCTAAATTTATGAAAATCTGAAAGCATTGTCTTCTTCAATTCACTGAAAAACTGATTTTTAATTCAATTTGCCATTCTCTTCTATTGAAGTAAACAACACTGGCCACTGAATGAATTTTTTATTAAATACCTGCATTAATCTAAAAGTTGGTAAAATTGAATGAAACTGAATAATTGATAACAATAACTGTTTAAATAACTTGTAAATAAATTTGCCAAACAGGTAATCGCACAAAGTTTATACAAACATTCAGATTTAATCACAAATTTATCAAAGTTCAACAAGAAACAATATTTTTTAAATTGTATAGTTCTATTAAAATATGAACTATAAACTAAAAAAGTCTAATTTAAAAGAAAAAGTAGTATAAGAAATTTAAAAAAAGGAATAAAATATTCCTGGAAATATATGTTTAACTTTCTATGATAAAACAGGATTTTAATTTATTGACTTCTAATAGAGATGTTAATAATATGTAGTTTTTAGTTTAGTTGTTCACTTAAATACACAAACATTTGTTTCTATTTTTTTATCTTCTCTCTCACTTTTTATCAGGGAAAGTTAAACAATTTATCTGTTTATTATTTGATTTTTCGCACAATACCTCAGTCTGATAAGCAAGGTCAGATCTTGAGAATAGCTGACAAAGCTGACTGAATTCGTCTAATCCATCTGAAATTCATATAACAAAATCAAACCAAAGTACAAAGCACAAAAAGACATAGCGGAAGGCAACGTTCGCCAACTCGAAATGCATTCACAATACAATTTATTTGTGGCAATCACACAAAACTGCTAAGAATAAGTTCCTGTGGTAACACATCAAAAATTATTCTTTATGGTTAAAAAATAAATAAATAAATATGTAGCATATTCTTCGTGTCATGATGAAGATGGCGTTAAATTAGCTTAATAACTTCACAGTGCAAATAATAATAACAACTCTAAATTAAACAGTTCCCATCCTGAAAGGAAATAATAATTTTAAAAAATTTCCAAATGAAACAGTTATTAGTTAAATACCAATATATTTAAGCTAACACTTTAATTATAGTAAAGAAGATATTAACCAGATACAATCAGCACAACTGAAAAAACAATAATTAGAAGACACTAATGACCAGGCAGAACAATTGACAGTTTATCATACAGTCTGATTGGCAAGTGTGCTATGAGATAATTTGATAAATTATAAACTGGTAATGTCACAATTCAGTACTAAAAAAGAATATACAAAAGCTGTAATTTCTAAAATGAAAACTATTTTTGTTGTAATGAAATCCACACAACTGATTACAAATTTACAAGCTAAACTGGCTAAAGGAATATTGACATACTAAATATTGGAAAAAAGGTAATAAGCTTTAGAATTTTTTTCCTTCAGTTTGTGCTTATCTAATGTAACATTTTAACAAATTCAATAAAATAAGCAACACCATTTATTCCACAACTCCCCTCCCCGAGAAAACTGAATAAATCTAGCATGTAAAATTTTGTCAAGATTCATACAAATAGTCATCATCAATTGATAATATACGCTTAATAAAACAACAATGTAGACTGTTGAGTAGATGGTGAGTTTTGGTATTTCTAAAAGTTAAACAGTAGCCAAACAAAAATTGCACAGTAGAAGATTTGATGATAGGAATATTACTGTTATTATTTTTAAGTAACATTGTACATTATGCAAATCAGTGTACGAGGGATACTAATGATCTGAGAATAAGCAATACATGGGCACAAGTGCTGTCATTAATAATATAATGTTAAAAGCTTCTAAAGTCTAAAGTATCAGTTCCTCTTTAATGTTTACAAATCCCTGGTCATTAACTAACTAAAATCGAACTGACAGAAATGAGACCATTTATGTCCGGGATTAAAAATGTTCACATTTCGACTAAAAATTTAACACTGAACGTTCATTGGAGAAAAATTGAAAGAGAGGTGAAAAGATTAATAAAATTAGTTATACCAACATGTTAACTGTTGGGCCAGCACTGGGTTGAGCGGCAACTTCTGTGCTAAGAAATCTCTGAGTGTAGACAGACCCAGTGCTGGTATATGTATTTACCGACATGCAACAAAGTTAACTGCTGATAATGAAACCTTTCATCATTGAGAGTAATCATTCACAACACAGAATGACATTCACACTTTGAAACCATTTTTTAAAAATTTAAATGATTTCAAATTGTACATATTTTTAAGAATGTTTTGCCCTGATGTTATCCTTAAAATAGGACCAAAATCTTGGCAGTGACAAGTGAACAGAACTCTAGTGAACTCAAATTCAGCAGAAGAACAGAGTGGAAAGGAAAGATTGATCAAACTGGTGACATTCAGTCAACATATAGTGCAAAGAACATTTTTTTTAACTTAATGATTAATGAGACATAATGAATATACATGTCTAGGATATCAAGACAGTAAAAATCATCCAAAACAGTCATTTAACAAGTACAGATTTGGTAAAAATATCTCATATTTTTAGTTGTTATAAAAAGTGGCCGATACATCTAACACTTTGCAGAGAAATTATGATTTATGATTACGCTTTCATTGTTGACCTTTTATAACTAAACAACTTTCTAACATAATTATGCACAATAAAGTACAACAGAAAATAATATGGTCACTATTTATGTGGAGATCTGGCACATCTATTGACGGTGAAGAGATTTTGTCGATTCAAAACGAACAATCTCTAATGCCATATGCAATAAAATGATAATAAAAGTCGAAGTTTCAACTGATTCTCAAAACCTTTTTATTTTGGAAAATCCAATGTATGAATGAAGTGCATCGAAAAAATAAAATACTAACTTAGAATTAACACAATAATTAGATCTATCGTCAAAAGCGATCGATGGAATGATCCATTTTCTACAAAGTTGGAAGACACAACCCAAATTTGTTTATTAAGTTTTGCCTTTGTGATGGAAAACTAATGTTGAACATTGAACAATCAAAAGAGCAATGAAAATTTACACATGTCACATTAAATAAGCATGTTAACTGCAGAACCTTTTTAACTGTTTAAACTATTCATTTACAATAAAATCTGGAATGACTTGATGCTTTAAGATTATGCTGACAATTCATCGTTGGCCTTTTAAGACCACTGCCAACGATAATTATCAACAACGAAGTACACCTGAAAATAACACGATGCCCATTTATGCCTCGAGATTAGACATAATGGTGTCGTTAATCACACCTATCATCGAGACAGCGCAATCATATTGTATGTTCAAAAGACTGTCATACGCAATAAAACAATAATAGTCGACATTTCAACTAGTTCTCAAGGCCTTAATTTAGAAAACTGATGTAAGTCAACCTCCATCATTCAAGTTACAAATTGTGTCATGTTTTTCTTATTACTGGAAAAGGTTATCAAGTTTAAATCATGAATTTATGACTATAATCATATTTTTGTTTCAAAATAAACCTTCAATGGGCATGTTTCTGTTCTAAACACCAATGAAATCTATTGAAACTTATACAGTAGATTGCTGAAAAAGAAATTAGCACAGAGAACTATGTTTACTATTTTTTTATAGATGTTAACAAATTAAAATGTCGATTATAGCCTGAAAGAGAAAACATGATTAGCATAAATTTATATCTAGGGTAGAATATAGAAAAAGAAGCTTCTCGGCGTTTGGGCAAGTTCAATGCAGTCGCGTCGGGAAAATCAATGAAGTGCCGCGACGGAAGTTCACAGAACGAAAAAACTTGAGAGCTTATTTATCGAAAAGCACGTCAAGTAAAATCAAAAGTTACAAAATCGGATCAATAAAGTATAAAACATCAAAATTTTCTTTCAAGGGGGCCGGTAATTCGGAGGAAAGATCATTGTTAACGTGGTTAATAATAGCGCTTCGGGCCGAGTTGATTCGGTAGTTGTTTTTAAAGGGTGAAACTTGATTTTTACCTGGTCTTCCCCGCGACGATGCCTCACGGCGGACATTATCTCTCTTAATTAAAAAAAAACCCGGTCCAACTAAAATCTGAGAGAAATCCTTTTGTTCTCCGGGAAAAAAATCACTCTCGCGACAACGGCGTAAGTGAAACGTTTGCGACGACTCAATATGGCGGCCGGCGATGGTGAGGAGATAGGGCCTCGTTCCACGGGCCACGGCCTCCTCTCGTCAACGGCGAAATCGATATCCCGTCTTCTTCAGATTTCTCTGGCGTAATCGAACGGAAAATAAAATACAAATAATAAGAATATCAAATTAAAAAATTTGTACGAAAACTTTTATTCCGTTTTAAGTTGTTTCGTGGTTTAAAAGAACTTTCGATAATCACGTGACTTGTTACATATGAGCGCGAAACTAGCCGACGGATCAGTTGAGTAACAAGTTAACTTCGACTTTCCCGTTTCCGTTATTTAACTGATTATTACAAGGTAATAAATATTAATTGTGGTTTTATTTTACTTTTTAAAGATCATATATACATCGATGATGAATACAGTCATAGTATAATCAAAATGTAACGGATTAGACATATAATTCGTTCCAAAAGAAGATATGTACATCCTAACCTCAACTATTCAAAATTCTTTCCATTTATATCTGTTACAATCTGTTTTTCGTTTCCTCTTCTACACTCTTTCTCTCCTCTCTTTCATCCTCTCTCACCCCATCTCCCCTCTCACTTTTTCTTTTTTTGTCATTCTCTTTCTCCCATTTTCTCTCAGTCATACTCATTTCTCTTTTTACCCGCCCTCTCTTTTCCACTTCCTCTGATTCTTTTGTTCTCTCTCTCACTCTCTTTCATCTTCCTTCTCCATCCCTCCCTTCCCCCTCTCTCTTCTTTTCTTTAATTTTTCTGTCATTTTCTTTGTCCTATTTTCTCTCAATCATACTCCCTCTTTTTACCCGCCCTCTCTCTTTCACTTCCTTTCTCACCCTCTAACTCTCTCCTTTTTCTCTTTTCTCTCAATCATACTCACTCATTTTACCCGCCCTCTTTCCTTTCTCTTTCTCCTATTTTCTGTAAGTCATAGTCACTCTTTTTACCTGCCTTCTCTCTTTCCCTTCCTCTCTCATACTCTGTCTCTCTCTCTCTCCCTTCCTTTCGTCTTGCTGTCAGTCTCTTTTTCCCATTTTCTGTAAGTCATAGTCATTCATTTTACCCGCCCTCTCTCTTACTCTCTCTCTCTCTCTCTCTCTCTCTCTCTCTCACTCTTACTCTCTCTCTCTCTCTCTCTCTCTCTCTCTCTCTCTCACTATTTCTCCCTCCCTCCCTCCCTCCCTTCTTTTCATCTAGCTGTCAGTCTCTTTCTCTTATTTTTTGTAAGTTATAGTCACTCTTTTTACCTGCCTTCTCTCTTTCTCTTTTTCTCACACTCACTCTCTCTGTCCCTCCCTTTCTCTCATTTTTCTGTCAGTCTCTTTTTCCTATTTTCTGTAAGTCATAGTCACTCTTTTTACATGTCTTCACACTTTCTCTTCCTCTCCCACCTCTCTCTCACTCTCTCTCTCTTTCTCTCCCTCCCTCTCTCCTCCTCTCTCTCTCACTCTCACTCTGCCTCTCCATTTCTTTTCTTTTGCTGTCAGTCGTTTTTCCCATTTTCTGTAAGTCAGAGTCACTCATTTTACCTGCCTTCTCTCTTTCTCTTCCTCTCTCTCTCTCTTTCTCCCTCCCTCCCCCTCCCTCTCCCCCTCTTTCTCCCCCTCTCTCTCTTTCTCTTTCCTTTTCTTTAATTTTTTTGACATTTTTTCTCCTATTTTCTGTAAGTCGTACTCTCTCTTTTTGACCGCCCTCAGCCTTTCTCGTATTCTGTCACTCTTTCATTCTTCCTCTCTCTCTCTCTCTCTCCCTCTCTCCCTTTCTNTCTCTCTCTCTCTCTCTCTCTCTCTCTCTCTCTCTCTCTCTCGATGTGTGGGTTGTGCATGAAATATACTATGTACATACTATATGTATACTACGATTAGTAAAACCCTTTCATGGACCTGAAAATTAGTAACAGAGCAAAGAAAATGCTGTACCAACTAAATCTACATCTTGAGATTGATTGATTGATAGCGTTTTATTTAGTCACGCAGAATTAGGTTTCTTGCGCCACTCTTACATCTAATGTGGGTTATAATTTACATATAAATGTTAAAATATAAAATACATTAAATAATTTGCTTTATATAGCAATAAAAATTATCCATTAGCCTACGTTAGACTGTAGTAAGTAACATTATTATAATTTACAATCAGAACGTGTACTAAAACATAATAAATAAAACCATGATATCAAAATAATAGTTGAGAGAGAAAATGTTATAATTAAAATTAAATGAAGAGAATGCTGTAAAAATGTGATGAACGAGACTAATTGTAAATAAAATAAGTACATGAATTCCACTTATCACAATATTTGATGTAATTGCTTTTGAGGTTTACTTTGAATGTATTAATTTTTTCCCGTAGTTTAATTTATTTCGGTAATTTATTAAACCCTTCAGAAGTTTTTATAAGAAAAGTGTTTTTTATTTTTTTGTTCTGCATTTTGGAATTACAATCTTTTTCTTCTCAAATGTAATAATATCTAATGGCTCCTTAAGTTTTTTTGTTTTTTCGTACAGGGGGTGAGTCGTTTTTAATACCCTATTGAAAATAGTTTAATGTAAGTGTGCTTGGAAGTAATTTATCTGTAATGTTCTCAACTCAACATATTTATCTTCCATTCTTGAATCATACGCTAGGTCAAGTCAATAATAGCAATTCGTCGATGAATACTGATATTTTATATTTTGGTATCCTTAAGCTATAGTTTACGCCTCTCTTATTGCGGTCGTACACATTTGAAAAGACAATAAGTTGGATAATTTTGTTTTTAAAACACTCATTGTAGTTATATTTAATTTCAACCTCCTCCGTTCTTTGATTTTCAAAATTTTTTATTTCTTATAATATGTAAATCATTTAGCTATATATGAAGCTATTTAGGCTATATATAGAGCTTTGAGCTCTTGAAGGTACTTTGTATTTTGTGTTTCTTGCTTTTATAGTTTCAGCAATTTCATCGTTTTTGCAAGATTTAAGAATTTGTGAATCGTCAACAAATAATATTTGTTTACAGAATTTTATATTTTCAGTAATTAAATGTATTGTGATGATAAATAGAAAACCAGATGGGTTCGAACCTATGGTATGCTACCTTCACTTTTGTTCAATCTGTGACTTTCGGGATATGTGAATTTCGATTTGGATTCATTAAATCTTATTTTATTCTTTTTAGCCCAAGAATCGATAATTAGTATGTCGTAGCGAACACTGTCATGCTACACCCTTGTAATGCAAGTTTTTGAAAGCTATTATAGAATGTTAACTAGAATCAAGGCCCTTCTGAAAAATAGCTTTTCGCTAGTCTGTAAAGGTTTCTCGGACACTTGTATTATCTCAATGCTTAAAAAATGTCACAGGCGACATCAAATATCCCTTGCACATCGAGTGATATGATTAGGACTTTCCACTTCATTTCCAAATACTTCAACGCGCTTATAGTAGATCTTTGCGGTATAAATCTAAATTGATTATCTGACAAAATATGGTTTAAATATAGATTGTGCATTATATTACCGATCATTAATTTTTTCTAGCCCTTCTCCTGCCACAGGAAGCAAGCTTAGAGCCTTAGTGAGGCCATCAAATTTTTTTACCCATCTTTTTTCAGAATGTGAGTTCTGTCTTCTTCCAACACAACGGGAACACTCCTCTTGATAAGCATTCTACGTATATCGCTGTAGTAGCCGCCGGATATGCGTGAGCCAGACTTTTGAGGACCTCGCTGGACCCATCTCATCCTGGTGCTTTTTTGGGGCGCATCCTTTCTGAATTTCCTCCTCCATATTCAATCTTAACAGCCTATGAACCGTTTAATCATTTGTCGGATTGTCTTTTTGCACTAATTTATTAGAAATTATCTCCATTGTTTCTTCAAAATTTGCCGTATGTTCGCAATTGTCTTTTATCCCCTTTGAAATGTAGTGAGCTTTAGTTTTCTGGCTGCAGTTTTATATATAAAATTCCATAGATTATTTGCAGGTATCCCTGAGAAGATTTTCCATGATTCCAATTTTAAATCATTTAATATATTTGAATACTATTTTTTTTCTCCTGGCGTAGCGCTTGGTGATTAAGCGTTTGCTGATATTTTCTTCTCGCCGCATTTAACATTTTGCATAGGATCTTTAGCTCTTCGTTACAACAGCTGAAAGTTTTACCGGTGTCTCTTCCCCTCTTTCTTACCGCAATAAAATATTTTGAGCATGTAGTTATCAATTTTCCATCAAATTCTTCAATGAAAATTTCTACATTTTCCGTACTTTGGATATGGCTTACTAATTTATTGTGTAATTTTTCCATATTGACCGCAAATGGATTTGTTGAAGCTTATTCACTCAAGTTATTGTTTTGTTCAGGTTTAAACTTTTCCCAATCTGATGTTTTAGTATTGCATTTAAATTTGGGTGTTTCATGTATATTATTTGCCATTGCACAATTCATTGTTAAACAGTTAAATCAATATTGATTGAACCTCTGATGTTGTCAAAAGTTGTCGCATTTTTTGGTTCATTCAATATAACTAGCGATTTGGATGCAATAAATTCCTCCAGAGTAGAGTAACTACGATTGGTCAATCTAATGTACCATGTGATCGATCTAGCGTTTGAGTTCATGCCGAATATATATATATATATATATTGATAGATTGATAATTGAAATGGCCTCAACATGTTTTCCAAACCGATTAGGTAGGTCTGTCTATTCCAATTTGCCCGTCAAATGACATGTATACACTGCAGACATGTACTCGGCCAAAACTCGGTCTTCATTAGATGACTGAGTGTGTAAAATAGCAATAGTATTCCTGATAATAATTATTGCTGGTCTTATAAGATTTTTGCCTTTACTAAAACTTCTATAATGATTTGAAAATAATGTGATTTTATTATTGACGCTGTAGGATTCCTGCAACAACGCGACATCAATTTTATTTGAATTTTTAAATTTTTCAACCAGCAGCTGCGCTTTATGAGAGCGGTGTAAATTATTTTACGAAGCGAATAGTTAATAAGTCGGTATTTTGTTTCTGTTCATAATTAGGCCCGTAAATCATAGTTTTAACCATTTTTCTGTTTTAAATTGATATAGTGTAGATGCTAAGAGTAGGTTTTACTTGTTGGTTTGTTTTTATTTGTTTATCGGCCTATGAATATTTGTTAAATTGGATACATTAACACAGTTAAGTTGGTTTTTATCGGCTATACCCTCATTTAACATCAAATCTTACCTAATGAGATTTTTCTTTTATTGACACAAAAATAGCCTACATAAGTAATTAATTGTGCTTTCGTTAATAAGTCGATATCTGACTCTAGATTATATTTTGTAGAATAAAATTAGTAAGGGCTGTATATGTTCTAATTATGTAAATGATAAGTTCCAGTAGTCACACTATGGGAACATCCCCCTTCTCTTCCTTTTACTCTGCCTTAAGTCTTAGGATGCAAGACAGAGGTCAAATTGTACCAAGCAATTATAACTTTTTTTTGGCGTTAATGAGAATGCGCTGCAATAATAATCTATACCGTACAAAATGACTTTTTTAATAGTCAATTTCGTGATACAAGTGGGAGTCGAGAACAAATTAGAGTTTGGAATGAAATAATGAAGTGTATCATTCAGGCGTGTATAGTTTGAAATTTATGCGAGGGTTTGCCGAGAGGGAAAAAAACATTTGCACGTTTCTGACGTTCCCTGGGCCGGTAGAGTTTATCCGAAGCAAGTGAACCGTGGGAGCTTTGAAGTGAGGCGATGATATAAAGGACAGAGAGCCCAAACCTCGAGATATATTGGCCGTGCAGATCCCAACCACTAGAGTAAATCCTCGTACCTACCCCTCTCCAATTCTTCTCTCAACCGACCGTTTCCATAAAACATCAGGTCCCTCATCACTTATGGATACTGATGACTGTCTTCAATGAACTTGGGCCGCTCCCACTATATCATAGAGTGGTATATAACGTTATACGAGGAGAGGGCCAGTTCCAGACAGCTCTTCACTTCGCTCTAACTTCCTCAAACGAGCAGCCAAAGCCGATAAATTACACTTGACTCAACCGCACTCGCAAGTTCCCTTTTCTGAAAAATAATAAAACGTACAATTCATTTTTTATCAAAACGTATAAAACAGAAGCTATAATATTTTGTTAAATACATACATCAGTGAACAATTCAAATGCGTACATGTATTAATTTGCACATACAATTTTTATATTAGTTTTTCATTAATAAAAAAATATATTAAAAAACGGTTTATATCTATAGTTTTTCTGCGAAGGAGTTCTTTTTAACTTCAAGCTAATTTTTTAAATTTCAAAGTTACCCTTTTTTAAATCAATAAAAACTTAGGAAATGTTATGATATATAAACATGTAAAGAACAATTCCTGTATATTTGCGAATTTTTGTTTAAAAATAAAATAGTTGGCTCTTATAAGAGCATATGAAAATTAATTAAAATTAACATTCAAAAATATGTACATATATAAAATTAATTTTACCAAAAATGTTGTTATGGAAACAATGAAGAAAATATTCAATTCAGTATGGAGTATTTCTTCCTCTTGCATTGATCACCTCATGCATTTGACGTGGCATCGATTTTATTAGGTTTTGAATGTAGTCCTGTGGAATATTCACTCTCTTTTCCAACAGCGCCATTATTAATTCCTGTAAATTCTCTATCATCACTGGGTGACTTTTTACCCTTTTGATAACTCGTCCCAAAGGTTTTCTATAGGATTTAAGGCGGGACTACATGCTGGCCACTCCAGACATTGAATTGAAGCCCATTCCAAGTAATCACCAACGATCCTAGTTGTGTGGGGCCTAAAAATAAAACTACCGTCGCCAATAAGAGGCAAATAAGGAAAAACTTCTTCTGATAACACATCTTTAATGTATTGCGCTGCAGTTAGGGAATTTTCGATGAAGGACAAGTTTGTTCGACCGTCCATAAAAATGCCTGCCTAAATTATAACAACACCACCTCCATAGCATCTCCGTAATGAAAATTTTGCAGGGAAATGTCGCTCTTCTGTTCTTCTCCAAACCCTCTCTCGGCCGTCAGAAGACTTGACTTACAAAATCTTGAGTCATCCGAAAAGAAGATTTTAGTACAATCTGGCTCAAACCAATTGATATGATTTCTTGCGCAAATTAACGGAGCCTGGTCGGAAGTTCAGGACCAATGGCAGGCTTTCTTGCATTTCTAACTTGTGAAGTTACGATTCGAAACAATGAAAGACTCTCTGAGATGTGACACGATGACGACCTTATTATATTTTGGTAGTAATAGAAAGCCCTTCGACAGTTATTCTGGGAATGTTAAACACCCTGGCCACATACGCTTGGTGTAACAATATCTGTGTTTTATTTACCTCTAATCTTTAAAACGGACCTAATATTGTTGTGAGATAATCAAAGAATAAGAAATAATTTAAAATATTAAGGATGGCCACTTTTTTGTGTCTTAGTGCAATTAAATGTATATTTTTTAAAAGTAATAACAATAATTTACCATTCAACATTTTAATGAAACGCATGACACCTTCCCACCTTTGCTATAATGTGGTCGTCAAACTGGGATTATATCTAGTGTTAAGATGCCTGTTATTCCGATAATTACTATTATTAAATAATATATTCCTTTTGGCTACGAGCTATTAAAAATGTTAGTGAGGGTAATTAATTAATCGTTTACGACTAAACAACGACTTTCGTTTATGGCAAAATTCCACTCGTAGGGAAGGCGGGTAGGCCCGTAGATCATAAAGTCGAGGATTTAATTGTTTAAAAAAAATGCAATTGTTATAATTATATTTTCGACCGTGATTGATGTTGATATAAAATATTTTCTCATCTTTTATATTTCTTGTCCTGCCACAAAAGCACGCTCTAACGTCATGCTATTATGATAATATGGCAGAAAACAGCATTACTTATACAAAAGATATTTTCATGACGTACCACGTACGCGAACTCATTACAGAAAACTAGAAATCGTTCTGCATATTCCGCCAAGGTATGATTGTGGTGGGCTCTAATAGTGGTGTGTAGCCGGGTGGATACATTCTTTATTACTTCTTAGCTTCTACGACTCTAAGGTTGTTATGCAGTACATCGTGATTAAGCTTAGCACCCTATTTTGCTGGATGGATGTGCTTGATTTGCGAATTAGTAGCAAGGTCCCAGAGTGAACATGTGTATTGTCAGATTGGGCTTACAAATGAAAGGTAAATCCATATGTGCTTGTTAAATGTTAGGCTTTGCTAAAACTTTGTGCCAAGATAACGCGTATTATCAGCCTATTTGATTTTTTGGTTTAAGATTATGTTATTGACTTGATATTTTCTTTTCAAAGTGAAAGTTACGGTGGACGATTTTTGAGGGTTCATAGCAATTCACGAGCGGTCGTTCCATGATTGGATTTTATTCTGGTGGCATAACAGGATGTAAGAAGCTATTAATATACACATATTTCTTCTGCGAACGTGGCTAAGCTTGCGGTTGGTGATGCAGGTAGATGGACGTAGATGAGGAAGAGCAATGGACCACGAACCTAATGGCACTGACGCCTTTATTCTTTCGCTTATTGACCGTGCAGGGTCGCATCTTACATGGAATGTCCGATTTGTAATAAAGGAGTGGACAATTTAAATAATACGTATCATGTAGAAGTGGTTTTAATTTGTATGAGTCCTGGGTGTCACACACGTTCGAACACTTTTCGATGTCCAGGAAAAGTCCTTGACAGACTATTGGAGGAGTTGAGGATGTCGTATGACTCGACACTAATCAGTTATTAAATCTAGTGACGCGGATCCACAAAGGAAGCTACTCAAAAAAGATCGAAATTGCTAGTTTCTTTTGTGAAATGTTGGTAGGTAGCTTTTTTTCGTTTATAATAATGATTCCAGCGATGAAGCATTCCTATTGCTGTACTATAATCGCTACAGATCGTTTTTCCGACTTCATGCCATGCCTTTTAAGTGTCCTACTTCGAGTAGGATGCTTTTCAACTTACCTCACATATAGTGTATTCACCTATTGACAGTCCATCTTGTAAATCACTCAAAACTGGGGAACTTCTGTCACTAATTATTATAAACGGCAGCTGAGTTGGCTTAAAGTGGTTAGTAACGCATTACTAACAAGTCGCCTGCGGTCCTTCCTTCAGTTTCATTGTGAGTGACTCTTTGCGGATGGGTTCGTAACACGAGTTAATTAGTTCCTTATGAGAACCTCGTGTGTAGACGGACTAACCTAAATAAAATGGCAGCACTACGACTAGCGTGCTGAATAGATTATAAACAGCGCAACATACCAATGAGAAATACAAAAGTTCAAAACAGCAAACACCACATCCACATATAGAGGGAAATTAGCTAATCAATTTCAATTGCATTGAAGACATGGAACACAATCGAGAAACCAATAGAGGCAAACACCGACAAGCAGGACGACAAATAAAATGCAGATACATAACGGACAAGAAAATACAACTTCGCGACTCACATAATGCTAATCTATTGCGTTCCCTAGACAATTCAGTCAAGCTTGAAATTAATCCCAAATGTATAAAATATAAAAATACTTTGAAAATTCACAAATACTGAAACACTAAAAAATCATAAACACACAAACTAACAACAGCTTACATACAGCATTTCATAAAACACCATTCATACATGTGCGAGTATGTGAACATGTCATGTGCAATTTAAATTTCGCTCGAGAATTTCTAGGTGTCGTAACGAAATTGTTTAAATTGTGTTTTCTATATGTTGCTATATGTTCGGCCATTTATTCCACGAGTTGGCAGAGAATGCCGTAACCATATCGTTCCCCCACGACCTTTTACTTCTTTACTGCAAACGGAACTGTCGAAGGGATGTTTTCTCTGCGCAGAAAGTTTGTAAACGGCCATCATAAAGTTTGTGAGGGTATTAACAGAAATATTGTTTACCAGTAAATATGAACGTCGGGCATATTGATTCCGGTCGTAGGAGCCACGCTACATTGCTCGCGCCATACTTCCGCTGTATTTACACAGGGAGGCCTGTACAATTTTTTATGTCGCGATCTCTTTGCACTCTGCCCCTCTGGCTTTTATTATCATTTTTCCAGAACTCTCCCTTCTTCTTCTCTCTTTTCTCTCGGTCTTAGGTTTTTATTGAGTGAAGATTTATCCGAGTCCCCTTGATACGCATCCCTTCCTTGGATACAAGTATTTCGCCCTCCCCTTCTTTTATGCCCTTTTTATTTTATTTTATGTACATTTGTCGGGACCCTTTTTCTCCCACAGAGACTTTTCCCTTTTTATTTATCTTTCAACTAAGCGAAGATGAATTACTTTGTTATGCGGGCAAACAGCAAAAAGCCAACTCTAAATCACCCTCCTAAGAATTATTTTGGATTAGCTGATTGCTTTTTTCTTTAAAGAAAGTAAAAATCACATTCGAAATTTAATATTTCTTTCCATCTTAATACTTATCTTCATCATTTGGGATACGTAATAGGGAAATATGAAATAATATAAAGTTTGTCCCGTGAACAGACGCCAATACTTCAGGAGGGTCTAAGTGCCAAACTGGGCTAAAAAGCCCATAGTGTTCACAATTTGATTCTCAACCGTATTCGAGATATTTTCCTTTTCAGGTTACTCCAAGCTTTCATAACTTAATCCCATAAAGTTCCTCGTATCTCATAAAATTGGTAATTCTACTGTAAATTTGATTACACTAACGGAAAAAGCTAAAAAACCCGATGAAGTTCCATAGTTTTTTTATGTTCCATCAAGCAAACAAAATACAGAAATCACTAATTAAACATCAAGTAAGATGTTCTTGGTTCTGTAAATATTGGCAGCTATGGCGCTTACGGAATGGTTGCGCTTAGTGATGAATGAATGAAATGAGGAATTTAATTTCTAAAGGTAGTTATAACCAATGTAAAATCTACGTTTAATTGCAAAACACCACAAATTTTGTGGTTTGCAATGGCTAAAAAAATTAACCACCAAGATTTTCAAATGTCTATTATAAATAATAATATTAATACAAAATAAACATACAGATATTTTGGTATAAAATTGAACATAAGAAAAATCGAAAAGCGACTAAAAATTAAATTAAATGTTAAGTATATCCACCCTTTTTGAGAATGCATGCCAAAGAAGGTGAATATTATGAACATTTAATTTAATTTTTAGAAGAGTTTTTGTTTTTTGTAATGCTCAATTTTGTACTAAAGATAGATTTTCGTTATCCAATGATTTTCCCATTCAAAGAGAGAAAGGGAGAGAGAGAGAGAGAGAGAGAGAGAGAGAAAGAGAAAGAGAGAGACAGAGAGAGAGAGAGAGAGAGAGAGAGAGAGAGATTTTTATTTATGAGTAACTTCCTTTTACTAAACTTTGCAATTTCACTTGTTGGTATCAGGTTGCTCACATGTTACCGAAACATGAGATTAAAAGAAAAACCAGTATTAACTGCTCTACATCACCTCCCTGGTCTCTTTTAATATTAATTTTTTAATGTAACACGTTATATTATAAACCGTATTGCTGGTGTAATGTTTCTTATTTCTTCCTTAAAATGGAACTTTCGACAATCTTGTAATTTGATCAATAAATGACTTTGAGTTAGACATTATATACGTTTTTCTCGTATAACGCATGTGTCCCAACCCGGGCTATGTATGTCGGTTAATACTCGGTGTTAATTGAAGCAGATGGCGGATCAGTTAGTTTGCCACCTATGTATACTTACCTCGCATACAAAATGAGTCAGTGTGAATATATTAGGAAGCCCCTCGCCGCCCGCGACTCTCAGCATCTCTGTCAAACTCGGTTCTCCTTTAAGTGTTTAATTACTTAACGTATACTCCCGTGTTCTTTCAATTAATTAGTTTGTAAGACGGCTGTAAGAGGACGTGGTCGGGTTGGGGAACAAATAAATTAAATTATACTTTAAACTTTAGTCCAACCCCCTCTGGCGCGGGAAACATTTTACGCATCTTACTTCCTGTTAAAAATATTTTTGAAGTGTCTACACTGCATCGAATGGCCTTCTTGTTTAAGAAATTTTAATCTCTTAATCATAAATTGTTAAAACGTACAATCGAATTTATTGTTAACAAAAAGAACATTTTATCTATAACTAAGTGATAGAGAAACTTTTTTAAGTTCACAAAATATAGATCCAATCTGCTGATTCTCTATATAAATAGTTGTAAATAAATAAAATAAATAAGAAAAAATCAACAAATCTCTCTTTCTCTATAATTCTTTTTTGATCAAACTATTTATCCCTTTCTCTGTTGTAGTATAGTGATCCACAAGTCCTAACTAAAAAAATTCTCTCTCTCTCTCTCTCTCTCTCACTTTCTTTCTTATAAAACTTTTATTCTTTTATATATATGTTTGTAAAATACTTAAATTGAAAAGAACAAAAATATCTGCTAAAAAGGAAAATATACAACGAACGTCAAGTCGAAGAAAAGTACATTAGATCTAACTTGGCGTGATTAAATAAAACGCTTAATCACTCTCTCTCTCTCTCTCCCTCTCTCTCTCTCTCTCTCTCTCTAAAACTCTCTTTCTCTTTCTCCCCCTCTCTCTCTCATACCCATCTCATCTAGTTCTCTTTTTCTTCGTTAAGTGTCAGAAATATATACCAGTTCACGAAACTGCTAAATAATTCATATCGATCAATCAGTTTCTCTATCTCTTCTTCTCTCTTTCTATGTAACTCCACTTCTCTCTCTCTTCTTCTTCTCCTCCCTCTTCCTCCATTAATATTCTGGTTTAGTAGGACAATTGAGCATTGTTAAACCCGTAGGAAATAATGAATATTTAACATAATTTAATAAAAATAAGTTATTGTTTTATTACACGAGGGCGTCGATGGATGCAACGGTTATGGTGAACATTTTTTTCAGTGTAACTAACAAAGTTTTGCTAGGACTATCCGGATTTCAGGCAAATGTTCTTCATAATTTTGAAGAATTATAAACACAATGGCTATATTGTGGTCAAAATTGTTTTACATTTTGAATCCTTTTAAATATTTCTATCACTCCAATAGTGAAATAATGATTCCCCACGTTAAAAAGCAACTCTTCGGCATACAGTAAATAAATGTAGTATAAATACCGATGAAGTGCAAGATTTTATAGCAAATTCATATAATTTTTATCACAGACCCAACCAAATAGTGAAACGCGACAGACCAACACGGCTACAATAGGCTGACCAAAATGATCAGAACGTCCAAATTGCATAGATTTTATCTGGTTTTTTCAGATACTTACCCTCGCCCCTGTATATGACATATATACACATGCATTCATGCATGCATGTATGTATATACAAAAGAAATGTGGGCGTGTGAATATTTAATGTTTAAAAATGAAATAATATTGGTTCGTTTTGATTTCATTGTTTTTTCATAGCTTTTCTCATTACATAATTAAAATTGGATGAAAGTTCATAGTTAAATTGAAATATAAAATCTCATATGTTGGACCATTTCGTTAAAATATCAGTTTATGTTGGTTTCTCTTTTAATGTTTTTTTTTTTTGGGGGGGGGGTTGTGTTCCTAGTGCGGCGGTGGTCTTTAGATTCGCAATCAGGTTTATCGAAATCGAGATCTCACCAATAAAGTGTATAACGCTATCGATGCGTGGTTGAAAATAAAACGAACTGTTGGATAGCAGTTGGCGGGAGATGGTATCTTGTTCGGCCGACTGACTCCACCGGAAGTGTCCTCAGGTAATGGCTTTGCTCAGAGGATGAATTAAACATGAGCTGATTTAGTCACTGACAGTTGTCCGAGCAACGAGACGGTAGCCGGTGTTTTTATATAAAAAAAGTATAATATAATATATACACGGTGTTGCTAATATTTTCGCCCATTTCAAGAGATTCGGGCAAACACTTAAACATTTCTAATTTCAAGACCTATGAATATCACTAGAAAATGATTTTCACCCTGAAAAAAGATTTCTTTGTGAATGGAAATCGTACAAAGAGGGACAATTTACATTGGTTTTCATTGTCAATATTATTATATACAATTATCCTTGTTTGTGAGATTTAATCGTCTTCCGGATAAGTTGTTTGCAACTGTTTATTTTTAGTGATATGGTCATAGCCAGTTGCTTTTAATGAATTTCTAAGTGTATAGAACTTTACCAAAGCAAAATCGTAATTTCAAGCCTCTTTGGGTCTGTGGGTTGATGAACCTGTAGTTTGATCGTTTCCGGTAATTTTAGTCAATCAATGCTCTTGCTGCTTTGATCTGTCAGAAAGTTTTCCGCTCCTCGACATCTTTTAATTGATAGTCTAGCCTCATTTGTCACATTAAATAATATTATCTTATGGGATATTTTAAAGATGTATTACGTTTAATTCAAACACACTACTTAAGATAGCGAAAAGATTTTATTTTTAAATTTTGATTTTTTTTTCCAGATAAGCGGCTGAGAGACCAAACCATAGATAGCAGGCAGACCAAGTGAGTACTCTTTCGAAGAAAGTATTATTATATATAAATATGCATGTTTTACTTCTACAAAGTATTTTCATTAAGCAGTGAAAAATTCTTAGTGAACAACATTATTGAAATGTTAACTGGTCGTTTAAGCAACATACCCATAAAGTGTAAAAGGTTTTTGAGAAAATTCAAATTACACATTTGCCGATTTATCAATAGAAACTATCATCATTGATTATATATTACATTGACATTATTATATTACTAATTTTATTACTGCGATAATCATATTCTCATATAGTTCAAAGGTAAAGGTTAGGAGACAGAGAACGTCGTTTAAACTTTCTGTGGAATATCGTTCCATGTTTTATTGTTTCGGTTTTGTTTTGAGTATAGGTAACATGTCAAATTTCACCTTATTGCTAGGTACCGAAAAAATATCCTGGGGTATAGTTTTTGCTCTCTATTTAGAACCGTGGGACGAGTGAAATTTATATATTAAAATACCAAAAAGAAAATGAACCAATTAGAAAACACTATAAAGTTCGAATTTCTATGCAAAGGATTTTGCATTAAAAATATAAATCATATACAGAAATGTGCCATTCGATACAAAATCTCATAAATCTTTGAGAATGGCAATGAATCTTACCTTCAATTTGGTGATTTCAGGACTTAATTACTATCCTCTTATCAAGGCCGGAGAAAGTTGAGCGCACTTATGCATAAAACATAAGCCGTCCGACGACTCTTATTAATATATGACGGATCATTTACCCCTATATTAGTATGTTCATGGTCAAACTTCCGGTGGCCCAAAACCGCTGTAGACCATCGCGGATGGTAGTGCGCGACACATCTATGACTTAGGCTATGTAACGAACGCAACGTCCGTCCTTGGCCTAAGCATCTGCCCGAACGTGATCTCAACTTCAAAATTTGCTTTGATGAAAAAAAAAACAACTCAAATTTATTGTTTCATCAAAGAAAATAATTTAAAAAACTAATTAACTTACGAAAAGTTTGCTCTGGAAAAGATGACATTGAAGGGAATTTATTTATTTTTAATGTGAAGAGTACAAATGGACTGATTTGTACATTTGTAACAGCGTAACACTCTACAGATAAACAACAAGTTATATTTGTTGTTCTTTCAGTTTACACCAACCTTTATACCTACCTATTGGGGAAAAGAAACAAGGGCCGGTTTTTTTTTGTCTTTGAGTATATATGAATGAAGATATATATATATACATACATATATACAATTGTGAAATCCGTCGGAGTTGTGGTCACTGTTTGAGAAGTCATGTATAAGAAGATAAAATTAAATGAGAGATTTTTTCAATTTTTTCTTTTCACACTTGACCAATGATTTTTGATCTCAACGCTTAAGATTTTGACAAGGCGATTCGTCACTGTATCAAAGTATACTCAAACATTTGTTTTCTTCTTTTCGAAAAAATCCTTTGGTCGATATGACATTTGTTGTTGCGAACTTTGTAAAAAAAGCTAATAAATAAAATAATAAAAGCTAAGAAATAAGAAAGTAACGATTTTATTTTAATCATTAGGGTTTAGCTTTACTCAAAACTTCTTCAGAGTTAGGACTGAGTAAGAATGGTAGTTAGATAGCGAAAAATAAACGCACCGAGTCAAGAAAATGGTGTCCGGAAAAAAACTACTCTTTGGTAAATGACTGGACTCCGGGCCGCCGGTTGGCATTGACTGATGTACTCTGACGGTAGTGATTTATTTACCAACGTCCTTTCCTTACCCACCTGTTTTTCGCGGGACACCATTACTAAGGTTGACACCACGGACCGATTTATTCAACCAGCCTCTCATTATTGCTTTGTCCGTCATGGAATCCTCCCTTTCCAGCAGATCTTCCATTCACTCTTGGAACGGAATTCTCTCTGAATTCATGTTTGAAAAAACCAAGGAGGGTCGTTTGATGCTTATCCTAGCTGCACCATGCGAGACGTTTTTCTGCTTAACACATATTTTGTTAAATGTTTTATTTTCTGTATACTACTAGTTTTAAGTATTATTATTATAATTATTTTGATTTTAATTTATTATATACATATATGCAACTTATTAATGAAGCTAAAAAATTTAAACAAGTTCGTCTAGCGAATTTGTTGAGATCAAGGGATAAAGGGAATGGCTTAAAAAAAGTTATGTCTAAATTATAGAGGAAAAGGGGACGGTAACGGAGCCGTAATTTGGATATCTTAAAGGTACAAGTCCTTAATGAAGAAACGATTCTTTCAAGGGAACAGTTCATAAAAGGGGGGTAAGAAACAGAATCGTTAACGAGTCTACAAAAGGCTTCTTGACAAAACGTACAGTAAAAAAAAAAAAAAAATAAAATAAAACAAGACAGAAAGAAAAGCGGGAAGGAAAATGACCGTTGATTGGAGTGGTCGTGAAAAATAAAATATGTAGGTAACTTAAGAGAAGATAAGGTATCTTTTATTTCACCGACTGATGTTAACTTCTAAAAACAAGTCTCAGGTTGCACCCCCTGCCTCTCGTTACATTTGCAGCCGAAGTCATTATACTTTTAGATTTTTTATCCCAGTTCCGAATTAGCCGTGTTAAGGCTGAATATTTAAATGTCTCTAGAGTATAAAGGCCTTAGGAGCGTTTTTTCCCAAAGTTTCTGGAGCGATCATTACCATATTCGTCGTCTGTTTTTATATAATGGTCCTAACGCCGCCACCTCGAGCTTTCATCCTTTTGTAATGACGAACAAAGGCATCTTGAAAACGGCCAGAGCATTACCAATAAGCATAAGCATGAGGGTGAAAACATCACCTTCAAAAAAAAGGGGGAAGAACGATTTCAGACTCCCGGTGTAGGTTCTGTACCATGGAATTCAATTATTACTAATTATTTATAACTGCAGTACCAACGTAAATTGTTTGTTATTATTTAATTAAGGTTTTGGTTGAGATAAAAAGTCAGTGCCACAAGCGGGATTCGAACCCACGACCTTCGGCTAAATACTCCGCTGCTCTACCATTTGATTTATCGTGACTTCGATCCACTCGGACACCAACTTCCCATCTCAATCCCACCTTTTGAATTTTCCCTCCTTTTTGCCATTTCGATTCTAAATTGAAACTTTTCATACAAATCGATTACCTAGTTGGGTACATTATTAAATTTTTTTTAAACTTCATTCCATCTTCCATTTTAAATTATTACTTCATAGATTCCCACCATGAAATAATTTGCGCCTATTAATTATATTTTTATTTGAATTTATTATTTTTCATGAATCTTCATGTGAAAACGTTTTTTTCGTGGACCAGTGTCTGAGATGATTCCGAACAAGAACTTACGAACATACCAAACAACATTAAATTCACTAATTTCGTGGTCCGCTTGACCAATTAATATATTACAATTAATTAAAGTTTTAGTTGAGATAAAAAATCCCGCTCGTGCCATTTACTTTTTTATCTCAACTAAAAACCTTAATTAATTGTAATACCAAACAACATTTAATTATACATTACTGTATANTTATATATATAAATATATAATATCTTTACATAATTATCAGCAGTGTAAAATTAACGTTTAATTGCTATGAACGTGATTTTTCGGGTACAAATAGTTGAAATAATTTAGTCATTAATGATTTGAAGCTTCTAATAAAATTAATAAATTATCCAGCACCTCTGAATTCGCACCCGACATATTTACAAAAGTGATTTTTTCAAGACGCATTATTCAAGAAGGTGTACGTTTGGAACATTTAATTCAATTTTTAATATCTTTGGTTCTGTCAGTATTAACATCTAAGACACATCTAAGAAAATCTCACTTAAACCTTAGACAAGAACTATAGTTCACATACCAAGCAAGAGCGTTCACATGATCCATTCGGCAATAACTTATTTTTTAATGGCAGTTCGAAATTTTACAGATGTGTTCAGGTCCTACTGGCGAGACGGAGGATCCCTGATTAGTTCTATCGGTCTCCTTACCTTTCTGAACGAATGATTATTCGAATTGATTTGTCCAAACGTGGTACTGGACTATTGCAATTTCGGATCGCACTTGGCAAAGAAGAAATAATTTCTATACAAAATTCAGACTTTTTTAAAAAATAAAACAGATTTATTTGAAATGTATGGAGTTCTGAATAAATCGACCGGATGTATAGGCTCAGGAAATGTAGATTTGTGTTGTCCTTATGTAAGATATTTCAATTCGTGTTCTGGTGACATGTGTCAGTCTGGTCGCATTTCGGCATTAATGAGCCTATTGTTTTTCAAATGCTAAGCCCGTGCCGTAGCATTCGTTACCCTGGAAGGAATTACGTTATCCTAGTCTCTCTTTTTTCCTTATCCTTTCTTCTTTATTTTTAACAAAAAGAGCGACGTCTCCCAGCTCGCTCCCCCGAGATAGGGTGTAAAAAAGTGTAAAGTGGGCCTTAATTCGTAGGTAACGCCAACGGGACTCGCTCCGGCAAAGAGTTTATGCACGGCAATTCCAGTCGTTGTATTAAAAGGAGGCAATTCCCTCTCAGGGCCGCGATTAAATTGGGAACGATTTGGCCGGAAAGCCGGGGCGGTTGAGAAATATGGCCGAAGCTTATTACACCCTAAACCTAAACGCTACTTTTCCAATCCGCTGCAACGACTTCATAATTCATTTAAATTTACCCTTATGGTAAATACCGTGACATTTCAACGTTTGAATTTAGTCCACAACACGCATCCCCTTTACCAACACCTCAATATTTGGTAAATTGTAAGATTTCAACAAGAGGGTGATGAACCTGTAGTTTGAACTTTTTCAATCTGTCAGACATATCGACATTTCACGATATTCAGTAATGAGCTTGTGCGATTGTATATTCTATCTGTGCTCATTATTGGAAACGACCAAGCCATTTCCATGCGGTCGTCATGAAGCACCCACCGTATAAAGGTCTAGATTGTTTTCCTTTGTTAGACATTCATACAAATTTTTATACCTCTAATGGATGGTTTTAACAAATCAGCCCTTGAATATTTTCCCGGAGAGCTTAAGTATTAAGAGTTTTGGTTTGTAGGTTAAGGATGGAGGGATAGTTCAAGTGGAAGGGTATTCGGATCACATCCTTCACGATTGGGATTTTATGTTCTTTATGGATCAATTGATTGATGACGTAGAAGGGAGAGTTGAGGAACGATGAGAACTTTATTTTGAAAGGAGTGGAATCGTTGGATGTTGGAGGATTGGCTGAATAAGTCCAAATGGATCTGATGAGTGTTTTGTAATCGGTTAGTTTGTTATACAGGGTGAATTGCTACTCGTGCTACAAACTTCTCCAGTAGATTCTTCACCCTAAAATGAACAAAAAAGTTCATATTGTCCATGGTCCGATTCTCAACCATNAGAATCGGACCATGGACAATATGAACTTTTTTGTTCATTTTAGGGTGAAGAATCTACTGGAGAAGTTTGTAGCACGAGTAGCAATTCACCCTGTATATGCATAGTGTTTATGTTAGTCCTATTAAGTGTCTGAGTCGTCCATCTTTTTTGTTATGATCTTATGGCATATTCAAAGAATGGTGTGATAGAACAGGTGCTTCTTATTACCAAAAAAATCTATTGATGGTAGGCAATTTTGGGACCCAACGAACAATGGTGCTGACAGACAAAAATAATTCATGAAATTGATCTGAAATTAAAGTATAATTTAAAATGAGATATAAAATTAATAATTATTACAAGAGTTTACAGTCTTGTACGCTGATTTACGGAAACGTTTTAAAAAATATATGTAATTATTTAATTAGTCGAAAGATGTTGAATTAAGATAGTCGAATTTAATCTTTGAAAGAAGTGTCGTTTTGAAGTTGACGTGCGACCAGGAAAAACAACGTTGTAACGGAGGGTTAGCGTGTGGGTTCCACAAATGCCAACGCCCGTCGATCACGTTTCGTAAAAGTATTTTCTTTCTGGTTTTCGCTAACAAGTTTGAAGAGATCGGAAAATTGCGTGCGCGACAGTTTCGAAAAAGAAGGCGTTGTATTTTTTTTACCCCCCTCCAACCATTTAGTGGTGATTTGCAACCTAACGCCATCTTGGCGCAAACGCTATCTCAAAAAATCCTATATTTCGCGTAATTAATGTCTGCTTGTATAATTATTATATTCTCGCTGGCATATTTTCCCCTCTACAGCTAGTTAATAACTCGTATTTTTAATTTTTAAGTTAAGAGCCGCCCATCGTGACAGTGACTGAAGCTCGTTTCTTCTAATTACCACCTCTAGAGGGATGTATCATCCGTGAAAATTAATCAACGACTTTTGACAAGGTTATTAAAAAACAAAAAATGAGTTTATCGTTTTAATATGTATATTAATTTCTTTTAATTGGTAAATCATTTCAACTACTAGTTTTGATATAATACTTGATTGAGAAATTTAACCATAAATTCTTCTGATTTTCGCCTCAAATTAATTTTTTTAAAAATATTACTACATTACTCACAGCAGCTTTCCTCTACCAGTTTGTCGTTATTTTACTGATCTCATTATGTTGTATTTACTAGGAAGTGTTATATTTTAACACTTTTAATCCATGTAACATTTTAAATAACTCTTCAACCATATCAGGTAGAATTAACCAAGGGTCTGATAAAATATCATAGGTTTGGTCTACAGCAACAGTATGGCCAAAACTCTTTGTAAAATTGGAAACCGCCATAAATAAAAGGAACAATTGCCACGTAGTTCAACACCCGTTTAACACCTGTTTAACCAATGTCGGGCAAGACTTAGGATCATAGGCCTGTTAACTGTACTTTGCCGATCGGCACTTGAAAATATTAGCAGTAGCAGAAAACAGGCTGTGCAGTTTTTGCCAAGAAGTGTAAAGTACAGTACATATTATTTAGTGGGTCAGTGGTCGCAACGTTTCAAGCGTCTACACGGCCACTCATCCACAATAGGGGTCCCGTGTTCGAATCTCAGCGGCTCTAAATTCAAAATGTTGGCACTGTTATTAGTTTACTATCGCACATTGCACTGTATGATTTGGTAAATTTTGTGACAGGACGGAACTTTGCAAATATATATTCAAATTTTAAAAAACAAAACAGTAGTAACAGAGTAATGTCAAAAATCTGATGGGAATGATAATTAATTAAAATTTATAATGTAGTCACAAATCAGAAATCAATACGAATTATCGGTTTGTTTGCGAACTACAAATTTTTTAACCTGCTAATATATTCTTCTCCTACATATTCATGCGGCACCTGGATAAAATTAATTCAGACATAAGATTAAATATTAACAATGTAAACGTTCGTTGAATTGCTCGTCTGGAACTGCTAGGAATAAAAATTTCATTTTTTTATAACAAGATCTTTTCCACGTAAATTAGGAAAGAGAAAAATTGTCGGAAACCGTCGTTGAAAGGCTGAATTATGGCAGTTCATAAATGAAAATATGAAATTATATGTTGTACCAGTTAAAGGCAGATGTGGTTTTGGTGTCGTCTCCAACCTGTCTCCACTCGTCGCGTACTTCCTTCATTAAATTCAATGCCGTTTCTTGTATTTTTTTTTGTTCTTCCCACCGGCAATTTTGCCGCGTTTTACGTTTTTACCGGAGAAAATTGTCGCCCGGAAAGCACGGTAAAAGAGCAGTCACACCACCTGGGATACCGCATGAATATGGAACAGACGAATAAATTAGCAGGTTGGAGGAATAAAAAAGATAAAACCTTTTTTCGAAATTCGTATGTGCTTCAGGTTAGGAAGTAATCCTGAATCAGACCACACCAATATCATAAATCGTTTGGTAATTACTGGAATTTCAAAATTAATATACTAAAAAAATGATCGAGCTTAACATATTTTTTAAAAAGAAAGGTTGAAATTTTAATCGATCAGACTTGTTCAACTGTCTTGTACTATAATTAAACCAAATTCAACAATAAATCTCGCTAACTATCTTCGAATATTTTGTTTAATTTGAAGTCATATTTTACTCCTCCATTTTTGTTTTTTGGATTTAAAATTTTCTCTTTGACGTATTGGTTACTTCTCATCCAGCTCAACTCGTAGTTAAAGGTTTTTGCTCTTATTGGAAATGCTTCCATGGCTAATCTGTTCCAGGTTCTTTGTTACCCTTTTGAACTGTGTGCCTGGCACCCAAGCTATCTTTTGCAACTTGTAATGTTTTTCAAGTGCCTATTGAATTAGCAACCTGCTTTGACGCAGCAGATGTTAGAATGGGACTTTCATGAGTAAGTCTTGTCTTTGTCCTGGAGTGATGCTCCTTCAAGGATGAGTTTTTAACTTGTTCTTTGGTTTATTGTTTTTTAGACAGTTCAAAATTTTGAAGAATGGTCCTGGTCGCACATGGTGCTACTACACCAGAACTCAAGCAGCCTAACTTTGGCCATGCCCAGTATTTTCAAGTACATAATGAGTCAGAAATGTCTAATTAGCAGATTTGCAATGAGCCCAGCTTTACCGTCAGAATAGATAACATGGAAATCCGCATTTTTAACTTTAATTTTCTTTCATCAATATTCAAGTGTAAAGTTCGTTTTTGAGCTGTCCGAGTAACAAACGGAGTCAGCTGAGATTGATAATCCTTTTTCCCATGCCCTCTTTGGCATTATAATGTCCAAAGGACTGAGCAGTATCACATCTTTTTGAAATTTCTCTGATAGTGTTAATTCGACAGCATTATAGGACACTTCCTTGCATAAATCTATATTATGTTGAAGTTGCTTCTCGCTGGAAGAAGATGCATAGACCATCTGGTTCATTGAATAACATTTTCAGGACTGCAGTCGGCGCATTTCTAATGACCCCCGTGATACTCAGGCATGCCTTCGTGTACCAATTAAGAGCCGTTATACTCCTAGCTACAGAGTTATTTTCCATGTCACAATTGCCCAATAGTTCATCATTGACGTCCCTTGTATAATCCCATAGAGACATTTTTTTTCTTAAGTGTTGGCTCTATGTCTATTGGTCAGAAATGACTCCCAGGTATTTTACCACTTTTGTAGGAAGAATAACTAACGGTTATTGAGTGTACTATTTTTTGTAAATTAGACAACAGTGATCTTATGGGTATTTAGAGAATGCCCTTCCTTCGTCATAACTGTGTAAATAATTTCATCTCATATTGAATAATATCTCGACGATATCTCTCCTTCCTTCTCACTTTCTCTCCTCTCTCTCTCTCTCTCTCTCTCTCTCTCTCTTTCTCTCTCTCTCTCATTATAATGTGCAGCACATCTACCAGTTAACAATTTACATTAATTCCAACCGATGTAGCAATCCATACTTAATATGTAGGAGCGTGGTTGTTTTTTTTTCTCTTCGATAGATTTTACTTTACTTTTTCGTTGTTCAAATTTATTGGCAATAATAAAATAAATTTAGTTTTAACAAAAATTATATACTTAATTAAGACCCAATGTTATAATTCTATTTTGCAAATTTGTCTAAATTAGGATAGACTTGGATCGTTTTTAAACATTCTTTTTCATCTTCGTTTATTTTCAAGTAGTTTTGTTTTTTGATAAAAATAAAATAAAGTATTCTCACTGTGAGATTTCGCTTAAAAAATTTATCACTGTACCAAGTAAGATTAAGTTAAACAATTAACTCCATGTACTGAGTGTTGAGTAATCATATGACTTAATTAACCGTTACCGTGCAGACACGATTTTCTATGATCAATACTCTATGTAACCGCTGGTAAAAATTTTATAAACCTTTTTTGGAGTTTTTTAAAGAGCTCAAATTGCTGCAGATTAAAAAAGGCGCGTGAAAGAGAGGAAAAAGAAATAAAAACGTGCGGAGAGTCGACGATGGCCTTAGTTGTTTGTCGTCCTAAACTTTCTACATTATATATAGGTTTAATGATACATTAATAAACTTAACCGAGTATTTTCCTTTGGTGGAGGGTAGATATAGATGATGTTCTGGTTGTAGGTATTTACTGCTGCATTTTTAAGAGGTGTTTAATCCCCAGTACTATATCTGTTGTAGAACAGTGAGTCTTAATTCTTGAGCAAGTTAGATTTTTAGGACCGGCTGTAGTGATAGTTGTATACATTGTAACACTTTGGCGATTTAAACAGTGTAGCACCGCTGCAGGTTTGTTAGGGGTGTTACTTATACTACTTATCTTACTTACCTTGCAGAAGCTACTGTGTTTAGGAACCACCAATTTTTCTCAGATGCTCATTTAGACTCTTCGAAAACCCCTTGGAGTTAAACATTTTTCCTTCTTTCTTTGGTAAATCCTTTAGTCTCTTTCATTTGTATTCTTGTCCAGTGAGTGTTTCCCTTTGATTCACTTTAACAATGTCTTTATTCCTGAGATGTTCGTTAAAGGTATGGTAATGCCTTTCTTCCAAGTCCTTCCACATCCACGTTTCCATCTATTTCTGCGTGCACTGGCACGAAGTAGAGAGTAACGCCTTGTCTTCGTGTTTGTGTTGTGATCAGATTGAATCAACTATATCTCTCAATTGTATGGGATTTGGGTTGAACTAGCGTGTGTACAATTTTGTGTACATCACTGAAACAACAAATTGTGCCTTCTTGATCTTGATTTTTTCCATGACCACCTCTTTTTGTAGCTTAGAATTATCCAGTATCATTCCACTGTTTTATCAACAAGATCATCATAGTCTACGATGGTTTTATTATTAACGAATAGATATAAATCACTGAGTGTGATGAATACGATGTAACAAAGCAGAAAACCCTTTCCGTTATACATTCTCTCTTTTCAAAACTAACATAAAAAAGGTCGCAATTCCCTCTACATCCGCAGCCCATAATAAAACCGGATGTACCTGCAGCTCAAATCCCATCACGTGACGATCGGAAACGAACCATTTACATTCGGTTTCCGAGTGAGTCGTTCCCTAAGAGATGGCGACAAATTTCACCGTACGAAGGGCAAACGAGCCGAAAAGAGTTCTACGGTAGGTTGGTGTTTAAGAGCGCGTAATTACCATTGTCCATGCTCTAATCTTGATTTCCCAGAGTTGACTGCTGAGGGCTAGCAACAAAGAGGATATCTGATGGCCTAGGCCACACAGGCGGCCATCGTCCACAATGGGCGTTCTCGACTCCCGCGGAGAATATCAAGTAGCTACAAACACCGACCTTATTTCTTGATCGTAACACTTTGCCAAACCGGCTGAATTAAGCGAATTTCGAGTTTAGCAGGGGTCAAATGCCTTGATCTATCCATTTACTTCTGAAATTGATAGATTTAATATTAATCCATTTATGTTTAGTGGTCTAATTGTCCACATTAATTATTCCAATTAATTTTCTTTTTATATAACGTCTTTGTTGAGATGAAATACGATAGATTTGATATTCATTGAATGCCCATTTCATCTTTCCTAATAATCTGGTACTTCTATTTAGCACTACTGTTAAATTTATTTAACTATACCTTCTATTTCTCTCTTTCTTTGGAGATCCGAGTCGTCGAATATAATGCACTATACGCTGCAAGTGACTTTAATCAGTTGTGAGGGAATAAAAATAATATAATTTATATAAATCATGTTTTCTTTCATAACAGTTAAAAATTGATGGTTATTTATTTCTCCTTCTTTAATATTCTCTCTCTCTCTCTCTCTCTCTCCCTCCTTTATCTAACTATCGATCTATTTGTCTATCTATTTCTCTATCTCTTATTTCACTCTTTCTGTCTCTATGTAAGAAAGGTTCAGTGAAACATATTTTTCCGAGGAAAAATATAAAGTTCAATTCCCATCTGCTCAAATTTTCTCTCTCTCAAACAGTTTCTTTCTGTCGTTCTCTCTCTCTACTACTAATAATACCACATCAAATCTATCGAATAGAGACAAACCAATATCCGTGCAATTCATACACGGCTAATCACATAAATTAAACACATTTCTCTCTTCTGATAATTTTAAAATAGCTTTTAAAAACTATAAAACAATTCACACACTTTTTTCCAAAATTAAAGAGCCCACACCAGTAACAAATAAGCCTGACGTAATTTACAAATTCCATTGTTTAAACTGATCGGCAACTTACATTGGAATTACATCCCAATATCTGGATAAGAGAGTAAAGCAACATACCTATGACTGCAAAAAACCCAAACAAAATCCTAAAGCACTGGCTACCCACCATTATGAACACCAATGCAATTTCGACTTCAACAATCCAAGAATATTACACACAGAACAAAACAAAAATAAACGTAACTTTTTGGAAATAGTTTACATCAACAGTCATCATTTTTATCTCTATATCTCTTTATTTATTTATTTTTTATATATTTTAAGTGTGACCAATTTCACCGGTAAATGTTTATTTTCGACAAATATAATTTGTAAAAAGAGATTAAAAAACTTGATCTTTTCTAGGTGTGATGAAGTTCTTATCTCCCTTATTTTTCAATTCATAAATACAAACACGCATAATGTGTAAAAAATAAAGAAATACTTTTTCTCCTTTTATAGTTCGGATGTAATTATCGTTAGAAAAGAAACGTGACATCTAATGCAAAAAGATACCAGCCTTGATGAGGGCCCGAGCAATGTATCTGATGTAATTTTTCTCCACTAGTCCTTGCGGCCAAATGTCCAATGCAAATATATGTTAATACAATGGTATCGGACACACGCGACTGTCCCTTCCACCGTCTCAGCATCAATTAACCCAATTATTATACCAGTAAAAAGGGTTTACGACGTTATCCCCAGGAAGGGAATTAAAAATGTATTAATAATTCATAAACGCGAGTCTACACCCTCATTTGTATGTATATGAGGCGGCGAGGGTGAAATGTTTTTGTAGATCAGCTGTTGCTACCGGTAGGACATTTTCCGTTTTTAAAAAGATTATCTTTCCGCAACGGTCTTTTTTATAACGGTAGGGAACACTGATCTTAGCAATAAACATTTTTTTAAATCAATATATTTAATAAACCTTTTCTTAAAGATTCTCTACCCTAAGTATTTTACTATCATATTTTTTGAGTGGGTGATGCACAATGAACAGGCGGTTTTCACGTCCTCAACCTATTTGTACATCTTTTCCACCCCCAAAGCCTTCCAGATGGTACAGGTATTGTAAACACATGATGATGGATGCGATGTCCCACGAGATTTATGGGCCAATCCATCACCGGACCCGCGGACACTGATCCGTCTACTGGCCCTTGCCAAACCGGATAGTTTCCTAATTACTAGACCTATTGTTTGCCCTGTATTCACAACCGTAACCATAACAAAAAGTTAACAATAATATTGTTCCAGTCAAATCAGCCTTTTGTTCATCAACCCGCAGTAACATGGAAAAAATTCACAAAACCACAATTTCTTTAATTTATTGTTATGAGAACAAAAATGGAGTTGGTTGCCGCATGAGATATGTTATGAAGGCTTTCTTCCAATATCACACAAATAAAAGAAGCCCTGTGCCATACAGGAGGGCTTAACGTCCTACAATCCGTTGGGTATTTGGGTATCAATTTTACATAATATTACAACTTAAATTTCCTCGTTCTATGCCGGGATTCGAACCCAGATCCTCTATCGTGGCAAATAAGAGTCGAACGCCCTATTTAGTGAACCGTATGTCCAACATGGGAATTGTATACATTAATAAACTCAAAAAAGTAGTTGTTCCTTTTAACTTTGAAAGAAAATTTTACATGCTGTGTACTGTTTCAGAATGGCAAGGATAAATGGTCGTAAAAAGGCTTAACATAATTTAAAATCTTCTCCAATTATTCAAAAATGGTCGGTTGAGTTTTGTAATCAGTGATTCTATAGTGTTTTTTATGTTAGTTTATCTTGTATTATTATTATTATTGTCTTATTGAAACCAGGACGATTGCCAAGTATGCAAAATAATAGAGATAATCTTCTGATAGTCAAAGCAAGCGAATACGTACGGATCATTCCAAAAGGTTCACGATCGGGCAGAAATGTCACGAAATTTGGTGTTTGATTTTTAGATAAGTGCGATGTAATAGAGAACCGACTAAATAATAATGAAACAGATCCACCGGTGAAAATGGCAAGGAAAAACGCGTCCAGATGTCCAAACAGAACGACTAAACTACAAGTTCATCTTTTCTTATATTTCGACCTCAACAGTTTAACTTATGATTTTTCCTTCTTGAAGGTGGGAGATATCAACGGAACGTTGTGGATAAAACCTGGTTGTGGCTTTTTTGAGATGACCTATTATTCCACCTTCAAGAAGGAAAAATCATAAGTTAAACTGTTGAGGTCGAAATATAAGAAAACATCACTACTATAATCTTGGGAGATATCAACGGAACGTTGTGGATAAAAACTGGTTGTGGTTTTTTTGAGATGACCTATTATTATCCCACCTTCAAGAAGGAAAAATCGTAAGTCACAAGTTCATCGTCAGGTAGACATCATGATGAAAGTTTATATCAAAACTTATATATGAAAGTCATATCAAAGTTTAAAAAGAAAAGCAATTACCCAAAAAAGGGATCCTTGAAGTGTGTAGGAAGGAACGTGGCTAGGCAAAATCTAAATTTATCACGTAATCAATACATTACCAAAAAATGAATATATAAATGGCTATCTTTACTTGCCCCCCCCACGCCCCCAAAAAATTCATGTTCAATCGGTAGAATTTTCTAAAATTATTGGCCCAATTAAACATTTGTATTTTCTTACTTTCTGGAGTAACTGTTTGGATGTTTTTTTCGGTCTTTCTTCGTCTTATTTTTTTTTCTTTTTCCAAAATCGTTGACGGTTCATCGAAAACATGCGCCTACGAAACTCATAAATCGTTGCCAGTTTTTTTTTCTTTTCACATTTTTCTGTCGTTTAATCGCGTGCGTGAGGTTTCCAGGGACACCCTCGGCGAGCGTAGAAGACACCCGGTGGGGGCAGCAGTAATTAGAGCCGAGGACCAAACAGTTGGTCCTTTTAATAAATAACTGCCGAGGAGAGACGAGATGTTTCCTTCCTCTTCTTACCATTTGCATAGATAAGACTCGACCAGGGGACTTCCTCTCAAAACATTACCATACATTACTCATTCCGACTTCCCCAAATCTCTTTTATTTTGGGTAATTAGTTGACACGATCCTGGCTTCTTGAATCCTCTCCGAGGTCGGTGAAGCGCTTTTATTATTATTATCATCTTTTTTTAGACTTAATTATGTTCAATTCATTTCGGGTCTCAATTGTCTAAGCAATTAAGGTTCTTGTTTTGGTATCTTTATATTTTATTTTCGGAATTATTTTCATAATTTTTCTTATACATACGTTTTTCTCACATGGACCAGAGAATAAGAATATTAATTAACTGAGACCCGATTTTTTCAACAAAAATAACTTAGATTGTGTGTACAAACGGATGCAATTCCCTTTTAGATAACAGCCGTGAGATCATTGCTCTTTTTCAAAATCTAGCATACTTCCTGACATATATTAATTGTCTTTAGTTTATGTTCTCTTTAATTATTTAATGAACACACAATGAAAAACCCCTAAAAGCAAGCTAAAGCTAACAGTAATTTATTTTCGTTACAATCTGTACCCATAAATTACCAACATTTTTCCCTGAATTCCTTAATTAAATTTAAAAATATGCCGTTACTCACTAATACCAAACATACTATAGAATAAAAATATTTGATTTGAAAATTATCCTTTTGTTATTCCATTATATACAATGTATAGATAATGAATGTATGTTTGTTCACATAACATGATTAACGTTATTAATATGCACGTTTTGTAGCACCGATTTGACTAGTCCATGGTCCCCATATTTTTCTCTAAGGGAAATGAAGGAGACCGAGAGAGAGAAGACGGAGAAAGAAAGAGAAAGAGAGAGAAGTGATAGGGAGAAAGACAAATGGATAGAGCATAAAGAGAGAGAAAGGGAGAAAGTGAGTAAGAAAATATGAGGTAGCGTAGAAAGTGGGAAAAATAGAAAGAAAAGGGTAATAGCAATAAACTCATGACTCTTTTTAGAAAGAGGTAGATAGATCGATATATAGATAGATAAATAGATAGAGAGAGAGATAGAGAGATAGATAGATAGACAGATAGTCAAATAGATAGATAGATAGAGAGAGAGAGAGAGAGAGAGAGAGAGAGAGAGAGAGAGAGAGAGAGAGAGGGAGAGAGAGCGAATGAGAAAGAATGAGAGGGTGAGAGAGATTGAGAGGAATATAGGCAGAGTTTGTTAGACAAACTAAAACATAGAGGGACAGAATAAGAGGGAATAGAGCTAGTAACTGATAGTACAAATTACACATACCCTTCAGGTGATTTTCTACACTGTTTACACAAAAATATTTCATGGATATAGAAGGATAAAGAACATCAAAGTATTTTTTGAATAATTTTATTTGCTATTGTTCATATTGTTTGTCCCTGTTTTCCTCAAGTGACCATGAGCTGTTGTATAGCCATTGGAGAGACCTGAAACAGAGAATTAAATTACCGTTTAGTTCACACGTTTTTTTACAAGTCGCACGACATGCCAGGCTCAATTAAAAAAGAAAAAATGACAATTGCCATGATAAGCTCGGTAGCATGATATGTGACATCGATGACACCTCTCCACCACCCCTGATAGTCATCTCCTAATGAATTGTTTCTGGTGTAGTAGATTGTCGAACAGAGAGATATGCGATACCCCGTGTCATCAGATAAAAAAGCCGCTCCGTCTCAGACCGAGGATGTGGAACGTAAAAATAATTGGAGGACGGGAGGAAGCAAGGTGGTTCGACCACCTGCCCTAGCCAATGGTCAGTCTCAGGCCTAGCGTTGCGCTCTAATCGCCCTCTATCCCCGATCTAATGACACCAATTACACCAATAAACTTTTTTTTAATAGTTTTTTAAATATGACGTTAAACACATTGTTTGAAGATTAATAACCTCTGTAAATATACTTTTTGTCCCGCTTATTGTGACACGTGGCTACTGGTTTTGGGATGTATCAAAAGCCTGTGCTCGTTTTTGTTACTAGATTTGCCTACCATAATTCTTCTTCTTTCTGTTTTTATATTAAACTGTTTTTAGAGAGCACTAGAAGTATTTAAATTTAATAATTATAATAAAAATCTATTCGATAAAGTATATTGATCAAGGTGTCCAGTCGGTTAGCAACAATTTAAACATGTAAGTTACGTTTTGAATAATTTTGGGCCACTCTCACTTACTGTAATTTATTCTTAGGGCATGGACAAAACGGAAACAGCCAAAGCCAGTCTGTACGTTATTATAATTTTAAAGAATCATTATTCAAAGACAACTTTTAGGTTTTATGTGATAAAAAGTAAAATAAAACAGAAATCTCAATTCTTAAATCCTGTCAATCCAGGATATTATTGTTATAAGTCAATTGTTCATGCTTTGGCCAGATTCGTTTAAATCTGACCTGAAATCTTACGGCGTTTTTAAAAAATCAACTTATCCTTTTGCATAAATTAGTGTCCTTATTGCATTATTTATTTTGTCCAAACAGCAAAACTTAAAAGCATTTTAAGTAGAGGACCAAATAAAATTAAGATATTTTATATAGTTGAAATTTCAAAAGAATCAACGAAGTTCCTGTACAAGGTTAAAAGAAAAAGAAATAAAAAACCTTTCATTAGAAGAAGGCTTTATGCCGAGACGCGCCTGATAAATAAAAACGGCAAAGAAGACTGCAAATTAGAAACAATTAAACTATATTTTTTGTAATTTTTATCAGTCTGACAAAACTGCTTAATGCTTTTACTATTTTCCGGCTGACATATGAAAATTGCGAGGCTAGACGGTACTAGACGAAGTAATCGGAAAAGTCAAAACTATAGTTTTTCAGTTTTTAGTATGTTTACTACTACTTACAGAAAACATGTATAGGTTTTTCTTGCTCCTAAAATGATTTTACAACAAACCTTCAATAATTCGAAGCTGGAAGCTGTAGCTCTTTCCGTCGGCATATCATAACTGCGAGAATTGGCGATCATGATAATTCAAAACGTCAAAACTGAATATTTTTTATACGCTTTAAAAAAAAGCAACTAATATTTTCACCTTATACTTAAAATGTTTTTACATCTAATGTTAGATAATTTTGAGGTGAAAACTGTTCCTATTTTTCTTTTGACATAAGAAAGCAGCGAAACCATGATGATCGGAAACGTTCGAACCACAGTTTTTCTTTTGTTTACTGTTTAAAAAATACCGATATGTTTTAATTTTTCTGTACATAAAAATTATATCAAAACGTATAATTTTTCTATACATAAAAATTATATCAAAACGTATATTAAGCAATTTCGAACTTGAAGCCATCACTATTTTCCTGATGTCATAATAAAACAGTGAGATAGTTAGAAAGTAGAATAAGCTTCTTTTTTTTGAAGAGTGAACATAACAAAAAACGTAAAAGCTGTAGTTTCAGGGATTCTCATCATTTTGGTCCGCCTAGCTTCGCAGTTTTCGTATGTCAAAAGGAAAAGAGAACTTAATTTCTGCTAGAATTTTTAAATCATTTTTATGTCGATATAAATCAAAACATATCTGATTTTTTAAGCTGTAAACTTATTAAAAACAACTATTGTGATGGAAATAGCTGCAGCTTTGAGCTTTGAATTGTCAAAAATTGTATGTAAAATTATTTTCAGGTAAAAAAAAATCTGTGACTTTTTCTTTTAAGCAGTAAAACATTACCAAAAATGGAAAACTTTAGTTTCGACATGTCCTATGTCAATTTGGTCTGCCTAGCCTTGCAGTCGTATATCAGAAGGAAAAGAGCTATGGTTTTCAGCTCGAAATGAAGAAAAATACGTTTTAGTATAATTTTTATCTAGATAAAAAATATTAGTTTTTTAAAATGGTAATAGTTACAAAAATTATAGTTCGATCGTTTCAGATCCTCCTTATTGTTCTTTATCAGACACGTCTGGGCATATAGCTTTTTACTAAATTGTGGATTTGTAAGTTAGTGGAATACTACAATCTTTTGATTTCTCTTCAAAATTAACACTACCAATGAAGATATCGTGACGGCACAAACTGACACGTGCCAAGACAATTTTAAGCTTAAAAAAACAGGTTCATAAGCCTACAAAAAAGAAAAAATCTCTTCATAAGGCATTGAACGTTCACATTCTTAAATTTCAATAGTACCCATCAAAACATACACGTCGTGGTAAATTATGTAATTAGCAGCCTGGTATATTAATCGAGTTTAAGGCTAAATGCGGGCACGTGTTCATCCTTTGACTTCTATCAACAGAACAATTACCCCGGTACGCTTTAAAGTTTTTGCACGTGTCTGCGAAACCGTGTGGGCAGCCAGCTGCAAATTGAAAGTCTACACCTGACCCTAGACAGCTACCAAGACGAACCACCCTTATTAAAGCCGGATGACTAGATTAACCCTTATTGTCCAAGGTAATAATAACCAGTTGTAATTATTGATGCGGGCTTACGGCAATGTGTGTGTGCGTGTGTGTGTGCGTGCGCGTGTGCGTGCGTGTGTATGTGTGTGTGTGAGAGAGAGAGAGAGATATGTAGTGTGAAAGAGAGAGTATGAGCGGGAGAGAGAGAGTGAGAGAGAGAGAGAGAGAGAGAGAGAGAGAGAGAGCGAGCGAGAGAGCGAGAGAGAGAAAGTTGATACAATACACTTGAGCCTCTGATTCCAATAAAACGAAAAAAAAGTTTGATGTCCATAACATGTTCTCCTAAATGCAGGTTTTTGATTATTACTCCACTTCTCACCTTCCATCAGGCCCATGAACTTAAACTCCACATATTTCACAGATGTAAATTGAACGGTTAAAACCTTCCCGATAGGTGAAACTTGTTTGTTTAATTTTTAAGCTCTCGGTTTAACTGCAGAAATGTAATAATCGGGTATGTTTTCCCAGTCGGTCCGAGTGGTTCTCTCAACTACTCAGGGAGTAGATAGCGATCGTGTTAGACCCACCTGTTCTATTACCAATGCTCTCGTTACGATCCGGATGTGATCACGTGGTAAAATATTGTGATATCATCAAATTTCGTAATCCAGAAGAATCCTTTTTGGAAGATTCTTTTCATGGATACTGCGAGCAAACATGCAAATTTTGTTAAATTCTATGCCATACGAATACCAGTTATAATTAATAAGGAAATAATATTTTAAGTAATTTTTTTCTTAACAAATACAAAACTAAGCATCGGTGGCCTCAGCGGTTTAGGCGTTGACACGGCCCTCATCACTGTAAGGTGAAGGTCCAGGGTTCGAATCCAGCGGCCCTGCATTCGAATCCGACATACTTATAAATGGGCTTTTTTCAAAAACACCGCACCCCGAGAGTTGATATAACCTCTGCTGTTGCGAACCCTCGTAAAAGAAACTTATCATCCAAGCAATGCAAAACTTTTTATCATTACAATTAATAAGGTTTTTAGTTGAGATAATAAAGTCAGTGGCACGAGCGGGATTCGAACCCACGATCTTCGGCTAGATACGCCGCTGCTCTACCACTAGCTATCGTGACCTCGATCCACTCGGACACCAACTTCCCATCTCAATCCCACCTTTTGAATTTTCCCTCCTTTTTGCCATTTTTCAATGGGGGTTCGAATCCCGCTCGTGCCATTGACTTTTTTATCTCAACTAAAAGCCTTAATTAATTGTAATATATTAATTGGTCAAGCGGACCACGAAATTAGTGAATTTAACTTTTTATCATTTTTTTAAGGTAGGATGGTTGTGACGTTAAAAAATTCTCTAAACGACAAGAGCTTAGAGAGTAACAATAATGTAGACTGTAATAGTTTCAGTTTCCAAGGAAATAACATGGACCAGAGACGAGTTTACAGTGTTACACAGCTGAATTGGCTGTTCGTTATTAAAACATTTCATATTCCGTGCATATATCAGTATACAAATCAAAAGGGAATGTACACAACGTTCCTCGAACTGAAACGTGGAGGTAAACCACGGCTCTTCCTGGTAACCGTTTATTAATTCGATGTACCAACACTAAGAAGATACGTCCCAAATGTGTACACAAGGGTAGTGCAAGTGTTTGTTTGGAAAGAGGCTCATACATAACCATCACATCATTTCCATTATAACATCACTTGTTTTATGCTTCACTTGCGGTTTTATCCTCCTCCCTCGGGCCCGTTCATGCCCTCTTCTCCACCTTACACATTAAGGAAGGCAACATCTGTTCCGAAGCTCCTACGCCTCTCAATTAATGCTCGGAAATTCACTTTCGCAATTTTCATTACCAGTCGGACAAGATGCATTTTTGATAATAACAATTAATACATCAAAAATTTATGATTTATTATTCAAAAAACAGCGTCACTGCTTTTCGTTTGATTATAACAGACCCATAACATAACAATTCCAATTGATTAAATACCTTCAACTTCTTGGCTACATTTATTTGCTTTATACAATACTTTTTCTATTATAATTGGTAACCAAAAAGAGGTAAATAAGAAAAAAGGGATAATCTGATATAAATTGTTGTAATAATTCAAAAAAATTTGGAGAGCAGGATAGAAAAAAATAGATATTCGGTAGTCAATACAAGTAACAAAAATCAAGCTGCCACCGGTAGCTAGAGTGCAAACAGTCAGGCTAAATTGCATGCGATCGTAAAGGGACTTTGTCCTTTAATAGCATTCACTGGGGATAGAGAGAAAGAGAGTGAGAGAGAGAGAGAGAGAGAGAGAGAATGAGAGAGAGAGAGAGAGTGAGAGAGAGTGTGGGAGAGGGGGAGAGAGATAGGGAGAGTGATAGGAAGAGAGATAGAGAGAAACAGGCGCATAGAAAAATATATAAAATAAAGTAAATAAATATTTTAGATAGATCGACAAAGATAAATGGATAGATACAAAGGGACATATAGAAAGAGTGGAGTGAAAGGAATCAAGAGAGAGAGAGAGAGAGAGAGAGAGAGAGAGAGAGAGAGAGTGTGTGAGAGAGAGAGAATGGGCTAGATAAGCGAGTGAAGTAAGGGGAGATAGAAAGAAAGAGAAAGACAGTGAGAGGAGTATTCGATATTCTTCCATCGCCTGAAAAACATAATACATTAAATATATATTTATTCTTTTTATTTGAGGTACTCTCTTTGTTTGTTAAACATTTATTTTTTTAAATTGTTTTTTATTGGAGCTACAACTTCTTATTAATTATTCTTCTGTTTGCCTTGTTGTCTTATTTCCTACATATTTCATTCTATAGAAATTTAAAATAAAATATGTAAAGAATAAATAATTGTAATACAACAAATATAAATTCAGAGTTAGATTGGTTCGGGATTGAACTTTATTTTTGTTTAATCCTCGAGTGGGGTTTTGGTATTGCAATTATGTATGACAATTATGGAGTAGATATTTAACAATATATAAAATAAAATCCTTATATATCAAGTGTCGAGATAAACATGTTGACGAGGGTTAGAGTGAGGCCGTGTCGAGTAGGATCTTGTGGCGTCTCCCTCTCGCTCCCTCACACCCTTTCCCGCTCCCTTGTATTGGGTTGTCCGGAAAATAATGCAGGATTTTGGTATTAAACAAAAAAAAAGAAACTAGTTACTTTAAAGCAATGTTCTTTAATCAAAATAATTTCCCATACTCTCAATACATTTCTCCCAACGTGTTGGTAACTTATTAATTCCGTCTGAGTAGAATTCAGAATTTTTAGAATTGATAAAGTCAATAAATGCATTTTCCAGTTCCGTTTGATTTTTGAATATTATGTGTTGTAAGTAGTGGTCCAGGTGTCTAAAAAAATGGTAGTCAGTAGGCGAGAGGTCCGGAGAGTAGGGTGGGTGAGGCAAAGTTTCATAGCCAAGCTCCAATAATTTTTGTGACGTTACACGTGACACATGTGGTCGAGCGTTGTCATGCAACAAAATGGGCCCTTTCCGATTGACCAAAGAGGGCTTCATTACTGCCAATTTCTGATGCATGGTATTAATTTGGTTACAGTATGATTCAGCATTGATGGTTTCGCCAGGATTTAAGAAGCTGTAGTGTATTAAACCAAATGAAGCCCACCATACCGTAACCATTACCTTTTTTTGATGAGTTGGGGGCTTTGGAGCTTCTCCTTTGTCGAGCCACTGTCCAGAACGTCTAGTGTTATCGTAGAGAATCCACTTTTCGTCACATGTAACAATTCTGGCCAGAAATGGGTCATTTTTGTTTCGACAAAGAAGTGATGCACAAACATCAAAGCGCTGATTTTTTGGCGATCGTTTAATGAGTGTGGAACCCAATTTTCGAGTTTTTTCACTTTTCCAATCGCCTTGAGGTGGTCAGCGACGGTCGTTTTACTGACTTTGAGTTGCTCTGCAAGTTCTCGAACAGTTGTTTTGGGGTTTTCTTCCACCACTGATCGCAGAACATCATCATTAAGAGAGGAAGGCCTTCCACGACCTTCTTCATCTTCAAGGCTGAAATCTCCCTCCCGAAATTTTTTAAACCACCTTTGCACAGTGCACTCATTAACACAACCCTCGCCCCAGACTTGGTTAATGTTTCTAGCCGTTTGGGCTCCGCTTCGGCCGAGTTTAAACTCGTAAAAGAAAATCGTACGAAATTCTCGCTTTGACATTATAAGGATGACTGAATTATTTCCAAGTAGCGGAATGCTACAGAGGTAAACAAACAATATCATTTGGAAGAGGATTAATAAGTGTTGACATTCATACAAATGAGTAATCCTGTAAACGTAAACAGAATATTTTATATAGATTTTTTTAAATGAAAACTTAAAATCCTGCATTATTTTCCGGACAACCCAATAATTACCACCGGTGTCAGGAGCCCCAGAGTGTGTATAAACCACAGCAAAAGCAAAGCCCCTCGCCACCCCCCGCTCAGACGGAGCACTTCATATCAAAACTCATGCATTTTCATTAAGCTTGCTAATTAGAATTAACTGCCAGGCCAGTGCTCAAAGTATAGGGGAGGCACCCCGCTTCCATCGTCCGTCCTCGCTCTTCGCCGTACTCACGCTCCGCAGAGAGAGAACCCGGAGGTTCTCTAATTGATAACTTCATTATAAGTTAAGCCACTCCATATGTCGGGATCTTGACAATGCTGGAGGAACTTTAATGGCCGCCAACTATCTTGCCTTTAATGGCGAAGAGAGTGCTCTGACTCTCCCTGACACCTTTTCCAACCCATCTCCATACTGTTCATTAGTAAATACATGGTAGAAACTTTAAATTTTAACCATCCTCTCCAAGTTACAAGTTCATGTCATTCTCAAAACCTAATTTAAAAAAAAAATCATTAATGCTAAAACGTTTCAAAATGGTTTGGGCAAAATTTGTTTAAATTAAAACAGATCCCAACTTCCACATTTCTAATTTGTAATTTAATCAATATTCGTTTCAAATCTTTTTGATAAAAACAATTTTTGATTCGAATTTAATTTAACTTTGTAATGTTTGTTACTAAGTTTTAAATTCTACAATATATTTACTTTTTTAAATTTTTTACCTTGCAAGATAGCGTGTGCTATACCGTAACAAGGATAGAGCGGCCAGGGTGACTGGAAAATTCAATGTAACTGTCGATACCTATCCCATTCTATTACTAGACTAGAAACAATTTGGAATACTCTTGGAACAGCAAATAAATCTTTTAAAAAAATCCATCAGTAATTCAACGATTCACAAAAACTCTTATTCTCAGCACATTAACGTACCTCTTTACATTCGCTACCTCTTACGATTAAAAGACAAATGAAGTCGCTACCCTTCAGATAGACTAAAACTGAATTAACTAGGGATAGGGATAGGGTAGGGGTTCTCCCTATTAACTAACACATCAATTGACTACGAAATTGCAAGCTTACCGATTCGACCGATTCAGATGGTTTATGGAAGCGCTAATAACAGATAACAAATCGCTCTGGGTAATTGCTAAAAACGGCCATCTTACAAAATATATTTACCCTGTTTGGCCAAGTAACAAAACTCGAATTTTAGTAATATTTCACTGCTTGTCACAGGTAGAAAAGGGTTAAACTACGTTAACATCAAATCTGCAAGTCCTTTTTCTTTAACAGCAGATGAGACCATATCTAAACTGCTCAAAAATTAATAGGGATATTTGTAATTTATTCTTCTTCTTCTATTAATTTTAATGAAATTAACCGATATATTCTTGCTAGTTGGATAAAACAAAATAGAAAATACAAACAAATGTTAATCCTCATTTTTAACAAAGGATTTCCTTAAGAATAGTAAACATGAAGATTACTCATTTTAATCAAGGTGTATTCTTCTTAACCATGGGAAGACATAATCTCGAACCAGAGGTTCGCAATATTATAATGAGAATGAGTCTTTGTGGTCACCGGCAAATAGATTTCGCAAAGGATATTCCGCCAGACTGGAAGTGCCAATAGTGGGCCTCTGGTAGTGATCTCAGCGCATTACGACGCTAAGGTAGGACAGAAATATTGTCATTGCTGCTAGACGGGAACCCTCTCGTTAGTGCCCGCCAGATTCTAAATGAAGTTTTAGCAAGGCCTTTATCAACAGACACAATTCGAACTAGTTTGTGGGAAGTTGGCCTCACATCGTATACCATTATGAGATGACCAGCAAGGAACTGCCCGCCACCAGCAACTTAGAAGAAAATGGTGCAGCGAGCGCCTAGAAGAGAACAACAATTGGAATGCTGTTATGTTTACTGAAGAGTCGCGTTTCTGTCTATACATCATAGCAGGCGCTGAAGAGTTTACCGAGAACATGGGATGGGTGTCTCACAATGCAATTTATACTGGAAAGCGATCGGACTCCATATTGTTGAAGACAACCTCACCGCAGTCCGGTATGTCCAAGAAATAATCGAGGAATACATCCCTCAATCTCCGGCAGGGATTTTCGATTCCTGGATGACAATGCCACACCTCATAGAGGCAGAGTTGTTCATCAATATTTAGAAAACGTTAGAATTTCCCATCTGTCACATTCCCCATTGTCTCCAGACCTCATTCCAATTGAGTACATGCGTTGCACAGTAGGCTTTCCTATAACCGTCCGCAGTCAGTTTACCCGCAGCAAGCTATGGAGACAAATTCCTTATAAAATTAGTGACAACCTTATTAACAGTATTAAATTCATTAGATTTCGTAGTCCAATTGACCAAATAACATCTTTCAATTAATTAATCTTTATGTAAGGCATGTATTGAAATAAAAAGTCACGTCACGAGCGGGATTCGAACCCACGACCTTCGACTAAATACGCCGCTGCTCTACCATTTGAGCTATCGTGACTTCGATCCACTAGGACACCTACTTCCCATCTCAACCTACCTTTCGAATTTTCCCTCCTTTTGGCCATTTTTCAAATGTCGTGTAATCTATTTGATTCTCGGCTTACTAACAGAATGCCTATCACGTGCCCAGAGGTTTTCAGCTAATGTAGGACATTATACAAGGTACTAATGGTTTAAAAAAAATGTTGTGCCCCACAAACAAAATTTTTGAATTAAAGTTTTTTATTTTATTTTTCAAAATCCTTTAATTAAATTTTTCTTCACTAAAAACATAATAATTTCTAATAAATTTTAATGCGATTTATACTACAAATAAAATAAAAATGCTAGGGAAAGTAATTATTACAAAATTGGCAAAATCCTTATTAATTTTTGAGCAGTTCATTTCCTTTAGTAGATGCTTTGCGGTGATCGTTGACGAGGAGTTTGGTCTTGTTGAATCTACTGTAGAGTGTGCATCAGGTTGTGTAATGATTGATGCAGCACAGAAAAGAACACAACGATCTTTACACGACTGCTAGTGAGTTATAAGTGAGTAAACACTTGAGCTTCACATGTTTACAACAGACTAAATCCTTATCAGCTTTAGCCATAACAATCGATGGTATACTGGGTATGTGGGAGAGTCAGTGGGAGAAGTCTAAATAAGCGTCTCCGGCCATTCCAAGCTGGCCACGCCTTTCGTGTCTTCTAATGAATCTCGAATCTCGGAATGAGCGGAAGGAGGGGCGAAAAGGAGATATTGGTAAGTCGCCAGGACTTATTACCATATTCTTCCTTGTAGTACTGACCCTCGTACACCGAAGAGGGAAGAGGTTATCTTCGCGAGTAGGGGGTTCCTTCAACAAATCAACCGGGATTTGGCCGAAGGAAACGTTTCGCATGGAAACTTGCGGGAGGGATTAATTATTCATTTGGTCCCTCCTTCCTAGAGATAACGCGCCGTTGAGATTGTCTAAGGGTATCGTTGTGTTTTCGCTCTGGGTTTAAAATGCAGCTTACTTGTCGAAAACGAGATGCGATTTCACAAAATATTTCTCTTTCAAATATGGTTTTATAAGTTTTTTAACGTTAAATTTAAACTGGCATAAAAGGAAATTTTTAAATACAATAAAACTTCATTTTAACGCTCATCTGAGGTCCAAAACAAAACACCGCTATAACCCGGAAAAATTATTTAAAAACCTAGAATGTAACATAAAATAAAACACAAAATGTACTTATTCAATTACATATTAGATGTGCCTGGTCTAAATATTTAATTATAATTTTTTTAAACAGGCAACACTTTTTTAATTTTTAATTTTTTTAAAATAATTTGTAGTACATTATAACTACCTTCAAGTAGGTAACATGTAACAATGAGCAAGGTAATACATACAAAATTAAAACCAAGAGTGGAGAAAATGATTATTATTGGTGGTATTACTCCAATGTTACTAAAATATTGTCTGTTTAAATGATACGTATTATTATCACTTTCACTATCATCACCATGACTTCCTAGATCTCGCGGCCATTGTCTCTTCAGTCGGTGGGGAGGGTTTGAGGGGATTCGTCGGGATCCCAGGTTTCTGATGTGTTGATTTAAGGTAGTGGGCAGGTTTTTATGAAATTTACGGTAACGGGAACGGATATCATCTTGAACGAAAGGGTTAAAAGGGTTAAGTCTGTATGTGCATTTAGGTTCGATACATAATATGGAGCATCTAGTATTAAGGAAGGGGCAGTTTCATTACGGTGAATGTTGGAATGTTTGGCTGACCCCCACACTTCGATTCCATAAGTCCATACCGGCTTAACTATGGTGTTGTAAAGCGGACTTTTGTTTTTAAGTGGTGAATTAGAACGTTTGTCAACAAGTCGCGAAAGCTCTATATCGTGTTATAACCTCCTGATTTAGTCGTGTGTGAGGATTCCACGTCAGGCGTTTGTCGATGTACAGTCCGAGGTACCGCACCTTGCCCGCAGTTGGGAGGGGAATATTATTTTAGAAAACTGGGGGCCGATCTTGCTACGGAGAGTGAAGGTAATGTGGGTGGATCTGTCTGTGATAAATTTTATCCTTTTCTTTTTACACCAAGACTCTTGTAGTATGAGGTGTTGGAGGTTTCTTGCGTAACAAGGTCGGAGTTGCTAGAGAGAATTGCTGTATCCTGTGCAAATTTGAATGTGGTGGTTTCAGCATGTAATAGCATGTACCAGGTGTATCGTCACCTTCTTCTTCAACATCTTCGATGCACTGAAATGACCTTGAATTTTGGTTTCCTGGCTTGAAGTTTTCTCTGGTCACAAGATTATCGTCAAAAACATCAAAACTCTCCAACTCAATGTCAGCTGTTATAAGTAATAAATAACTTCCCAGGTTTCGTCATTCAACTATGTTCAAACCAACAAGAAAAGAAAAAAAAAGTCAAAAAGCTAAAATTATAAATAAGAAAACAACTAACTCTTCGATTTCTTGACGTTTTGAATTTCCAATTCCTGCTTTCTTGAAACAATTCAGAATTGATTTTTTTTCATATCGCCCGTTCACGCAGCTTGAAAAAAGGGGATGACGTCTAAAATAGAAATTTTAGAAATCGTCATAGATAATCTTCCATCATTAATAGACATTTTTATACCATCATTTTTCTGTAGCTTAGTCGTGCTTCAGGACTTTTATTATTCCTTGATTGAGAGGTTGTAACTCACCGGTTGTTTTGACGGCAAGAAAACTAGCTTAATGTTCAAAAGATCTACATTTTTTTGATGTACAGCACAGTTGTCTAGGATCAAAAGTATCTTGCGATCTTTTAGTCCGGCGACCCACGCGCGTAGCAATTGTGAAAACCGATCTCCAGACATCCACATGATTAATTTTAAAAAAATATTTTCCTATTTTCGGCCTATTTTGTGCGTTTGTACTAAATTTTTCAAAAATCTGAAATTGGAGCATTATAACAGGGAAATCAGAGCATTAAAACGAACAAAATTGTCATTGAAAAATAGTTTTGGGACGTGGACCGAGGGAAAAGTTATACCCGGGAAATAATTATAAGCTTGAGACGTTTTACTGTATTTAATTTTGATTTACTTTTTTCCATAAATTCACGGCCGGAACATAATATAATAGGACAATAACATAATCATAATAATCAATAACATAATCATAATAACATAGAAATAGGATGCCTTGACTTGTGATACCGACAAGACGTAAATAAACTCATCCATAGTATGACCGCATAGACCTATACAACTCCTTAAAAGTAAATGACCGCATTAAATTACGAGAATCTAATTATAAGAGTTATACACCTATTGAAAAATTTTTGAGATAATTAATTATTTTACATGCCCGTACTTGTAGTAAATATTGCGTAAAATTAGTTATTTCCAAGCAGATATGGAAAATTGATGCTAATTAGTTTTGGTCCTGGCAGCAAAGGAGGACCTTTCAGATATTTTATTTATTGCTCAATTTATGAACCTTTCTGACTTGCTTAGTTGAATTTTGTAAGGGAACTACTCTTGAGCCTCGTGAACCTACTGAATAGATATTTACGTAACTGTTTGTTAGGTGTATTCCATTTTATGTTACAAACTGTGCGAATTAGGCCATCCATGTTGAAAGAGAGAAACGTCTATTGAACTTGTACATATGACAGTTTTTTAATTTAACTATTTTATCTGTTATTTAACCTTATTACAAAACATATTCTTGTCGGTTTTCTTGTTTACATTATAGTTTTTGATGGTGGTTGGGATTATTATAGGCTCCTGATAAATGGTTGTATCCTGGTAGTTAGTATTGGGCTGGTGCAAAAATAATGCAGATTTTGAAAAGGCAGTCAAAACTGTTTTTAATTTTTATAAAATAAAGAAAATTTATTCGAAATAATTTCCACCACAATCTATTCACCTTAGGCAAATGTCGAGAAACGCTTTTATTCCGCTGACATAAACATCTTTATTTCGACTCACAATGAAGTCTTGTAAGGCGTTTTTGGCTTCACCGTGTTCTCTAAAAGTTTTATCCATCAAGAAATGATCAAAAAGCCAAAAAAAAGTGAAAGTCTATAGGTAGAGTGAATATGGAGGATGGGGTAAGGTTTCATATCCTAAGTCTTGCTGGACAAAGACGTTGCGGTTTCCATGCATTTTGTCAATTTCTTGGCAGTATTTCATTGCTGTGATAGTTTCACCATAAAAGGAAACTATAGTGAACGACCCCAGCAGTACACTACCAAATAGTAACCATAACTTTATTTTGGGTGCTGATTTGGTTTCGGGAAGTGTTTTGGCACTTCATCTCATCCTTATCCAAACACTGACCTATACGCGTCCAAATCGATTTTTCATCGCACGTGATGATTCGATCAAGAAATGGATCATTTTGGTGGCGCAATGGAAGAGGCGTGCAAATTTCAAAGCGACGATTTCTTTGGGCTTCGGTTAGCTCCTGTAGTGCCTACTTGTCCATCTTCTTTACTTTACCAATTTGCTCCAGATGGCGAACAACAGTTGATTGATCAACACTAAGCTCTTCCGCAATTTCCTCTGTTGTCTTGAAAAATTAAATTAAAATTAAATTTGAGGATTTAGCTTTGGTTACATGACACGGACTTGCGAAAATAAAACAAATTTTCAAAACCTGCATTCATTTTGCACCAATACAATATGTTGCTGTATTTGAACTTTTATTCTTATATGTGAACAACTTATTCAGAATGTTGGGCTCCCTGCATGTGTAGGTTCATAATCTTAAGCATGCATGTAATAAATTAATGAAATATGTCATAGTTATCTGATTACAATTGAATTAAAAGTCTCGTTTCTATATTTTCAAATTATACGAGGTAGTTATGTAAATAGTTAGTGGGGATTTTGTCAAAAGGCAATTTCACCGGGGAAAGTAAAAGGGACATTTTGCATATTCAAGAGACAACTGGCGTCCGGGATGGCACAGGTTGACCCGTCCGGATTTTCCCCTGCAAAAGGACCGACGGACCCCAATGACGGTTGGGGAAAACAGGCGGAAGAATTCTTTCTATCTTCGGACCCGAAACGAACACGAGTTGTACGGGAGTCATTGAAATTCATGTCCTGACGGTAGCCGGCGAAAGGAATAATCAACTAATTTCGTTACCTGTCGTGCTCTTATCTGAAATTTGTCCCTCTCCGCGTACAAGCAGGCTTATTCTTTTGGCTTTACACACGTTATTTCAAATGGTTGAAACCTTATAAAAGGGTCGTTTATCGAGTCGTTATCACGTTCATTTCTATTGTAAATTTTCCCGTAAAATCAATGTTCTTGTGACAACATACATCGTATATTTCAACCAGTAAAACATATATTAAATAATTATTGACAGTTGTATATTTTCCTTTAAGTTATTACGAACGTCCAACTTGCAAGTTCAGAATGTTCTGTTCATTTATCTTTATGTATGAATTAACAACAAATTTCGGCCTTATTGTCAAAATTAGGTTGTGTTATTCGAAAAGACTAAAATTATGAATTTGATTTTAGTTGTAAATACAGTGCGGTTTGGCGTGACGTAGGTTTTTAGGGCCTGGGATTTACAAACACTTTGAGTGAGTAGAAATACTTTGATTGAATATAAAACATTTTTTGCAATGTATAAATTCACCTTTTTCCTCATCTTACATGTATTTGTTAAATTTAAACAATGTTTAAAGGCACTGAAGATGATCTCAATAAAGATCGAAACGATGGCACGATAAAGAAAAGTTTTTCTAAAACCTACGTCACACCAGACCTCATCTCACGATCTCCGAATAATCATCGACTAACGGTCACTAATCACCACACATGTAATTACAGTATTATTGTTGTTATAGTTGTTGTATTATAGTCGTATGGCTGAATAAGAAAAAATATATTCTTTATTCATTTACAATGAAAAAACTATTTTCCACTCTACCTATCGATTTCCACTCAGACCATATACTTAAGACTATACATAGGGGGGAGATTGAATTTGAATCTCCACACTAGATTAAAGAAAAAAACAATTTGACAAAAGACTACAATAATTTTAAGACTGAAACTCAAGTGACTCCATTCAGTGCAGTACTGCGGCCATTTTGGACATACCTATGTAGTGTAACTGTGGTGTTCTTCCATCATCCAACATCCTGTATCTTAAAATCCTTTGGGGAACTAGGAAAAAAAACTTCGCCACTAATCATATTCATAAAGACTGCAACGTTCCTTTTTTCAACGAAACGAAATCCAAAAATACCACACCAATTTCTCGATCGATCCTAACCGTACTACCATAAAACCCTGTACACTTTCTCATCCCGAGAACCCGCCCCATCGCATTAAACGAAGCTGGGCTTGATACCGACTCGGCCTTCTATTCAAATCCCTCATATTTTGTATCAGCGTTTGCTGGTTTCACACGTACGTGTTATCCGGGTGCAGGTCTTATTATCAGCTTTGTGCCTTCTACAAATATTGGGTCGTTTCACATGAAATGTTTACAAAGTAAAGGTTTTTTAGTGAAATTACCATATAAAAACAATTACTATATAAAAACAATCAATTATTATAAAAAACAAAATCTGTTTATCCGAAATATTTACCTATTTCTACACATTTTTCCCAACGCCTGAAAAACGTCTTTATGACGTAACTGTAGAATTCTGAGCTTTGAAATGAAAAAAAAAGCTTCTTTCGATTTGTTTACAGTTTGTTTTGAAACATGAGGCTTGGCGTTGTAGTGGAGAATACGACCTTTCCGATTTATCAATGCAGGTTGTTGTTTAGAGTAATTTTTTATGCATTTCGTCAATTTCCTTGCAGTACGGCGTAGAGGTAATGTCTCACCTCTAAGCAAAAAAGAGTAGTGAATAATTCCAGCCATGGACCACCATAAATTTTTTGTGTGTAAATTTTTTTTTGGCATGTGTCCTGGACTTTTGTAGATGTTTAACCACCCTGACCAACGCTGATTGTCATATCCGATCCATTTTTCATCGCAAGTGATTATTCTTTCAAGATAAGCTCGGTTTTTTGCTGGCAAGCAACAAAACGTATTTCTCAAAGCGCTTTAACTATCGCTCAGTGAGCTCGTCAGGGACCCATAGATCATGCTTTTTGATTTTTCCTCTTCCTTAATTGTTTTGATACGGAAGTTGCACTTGTATTTAGTTACGCTTCGAGTCCTCTGACTATTTCATAGTGGTTTTCTTCTACCTGAAGCTTAAAGACATCGTTGTCAATTATAGTTGGAGGTCTTCCGCGGGGCTCATTTTCCAATTCGGTATTCCCTCCCGGAAACTTAGCAAATCAACGACGTTCATTTACACTCCCTTCCCCAAATGCCTTACTGATGTTTCGTGCAGCCTCAGCTGCCGAATGACCGACTTTAAACGCTTAAAGGAATATTAAACGAAAATTGCGTGTTTCCATGTTCATATTTGATGGTGTACTAAAAAGTGCGTAATGTATTTGGGATCTCATCATTATAAACAAAGTTTAAAGAAAATGTTTTTCTGAAACCTACATCACACCCGATCGCATCTCACGATATCTGAATAATTATAAACAAAAGTGGAGGATTAATATCTGCTGAATTATAATATGTAAACAATTGGAAGTAAACAACAGAAAACTGCTATATCCTCTCTGAATTTCAGAAACTATAAAACCGGACATTTCATGTGAAACAGCCTAATAGCTTGATTGTCTTTTTTTAGATATATAAGAATATCCATCGTATCTTTAGTTTCAAATCGGTCGTAATAGTACTACAAATTTCAAGCTCAATATGTAATGTGTACTTATAATTTCAGGTACAAATAAATTATTATTATTATTATTGTGTAAATGTGAAGTGTTTAGTGACCGTTAGCCAATGATTATTTGGAGATTGTGAGGTGCGACATAGGTTTTAGAAAAAACATTTTTCTTTATCAAGCCAATGTTTCGATCTTTATTTAGATCATCTTCAGGGCCTGAGATTTAAAAAACATTGTTTGAATTTTACAAATACATGCAGGATGTGGAATAAAATGAATTTATACAATGTTACAAAATTTTAGATAAAAAAATTAATTTCTACAATGCTAGACAATTTTAGATTTAAAAAAAAACAGAATGAATTTATACAATGCTAGAAAATTTTAGATTCAATCAAAGTATTCGTACTTACTCAAAGTGTTTGTTTTCTGTGTAGATGTGTCATTATTGGGTGTCATGTTGAGAGTGCCAGTGAGATATTGTTGTTTTATGTTTATATATGTTGGATTTTGAGGGGGTGGGGAAGGAAGTCGAGATAGAAAGACATTTTTATATGAGGAGTCGGCTTCTTTGAGGCGAAAGGAGCCGACAATGGGAAAATTATTATTACTAAAAAAAATATAATTATTATTATTAAAAAAATATAATTTCTCGGGAAAAAAATGGCTGTGGATTATAAAACGTCTAGTACTATGTTGATTTCAATAGATTTTCCTGATGAAAAGAGCTCCAATAGAAAAAAATATCTTAAAAAATTAGTTGATAATGATGAATTGCAAAAAGTTTATATTAATTAGCCCATGTAACCGTGTGCCACACAAACCCACACATGAGGGTGCCCCATGTAGAAAACAAACAATTCTGGACGGATTTAAGGGCGACACGCGACAATTTTTCCCGTCTCAGGTGTTCGTGTCCGCCTGCAATTAAAACGGCGGCCCTCTTCGTCAACGACAAATGCAAGCAAATTGCGTAATTACCGGTCCCGACGTGTTAGATCCTATCGGTACAACGGGACGATTTTCAGTTTGTGTGAATAATTAATTGGCCGGGACGCACGGAGTGTCACCTTGTTGGCAGATTATGACTCTCTGGAACACTTTCGTTACATTGTCGCAGTCACGCACTGAAGGAACCCCTCTCAATTATCTTTTCCCGCTTGAAGAACTTTCCAATATTAATTATTCTATTTGTAGACGTAATAGAAAATTTAGTGCAGTTCCGTACTTTACCTATTTCCTGTGAATAAATTTTTTTTGTTAAAATCATGGTTGAATGAATGTAACAAAATTTGATCACTTTTAATCGTTTAATAATTAATCCCCACGGTCCAAATAGAAGAAAGAAGTGTCGTTTCTTGATTACGATTACGTTTTTATTATTATTATCACTTACTCTTTCTTACTCACTTCCCCTTGCTTGCTCCGGCTGGCTGTCTGTCTGTCTCTCTCTTTATCTGTCTGTCTCTCTCTCTCTCTCTATATACAGGGTGAATTGCTACTCGTGCTACAAACTTCTCCAGTAGATTCTTCACCCTAAAATGAACAAAAAAGTTCATATTGTCCATGGTCCGATTCTCAACCATTTCAGAGTAATTTCGCTTTTTATCGATTTTGAAAGATATCACGTCCTGGCGTCGGAAAATCGTGATATCTTTTANTTTTATATATATATATATATATATATATATATATATATATATATCTTTCTCTTTCTCTCTCTCACTCTCGCTCTCACTCTCACTGTCTCTGTCTCTCTCTCTCTCTCTTTATCTATCTATCTATCTATCTATCTATCTGTCTATCTGTTTGTCTGTCTTTCTTTCTCTCTCTTTCTTTGTCTCTTTGTTTTTTTTTCTCTCTCTCTATCCATCTGTCGATCTCTCTTTCTCTCCCTCTCTCTCTAACTCTAGCTATTTGTTTCTCTCGCTCTCTCTCTCTCTCTCTCTCTCTCTCTCTCTCTCACTCACTCACTCACTCTCTCTCTCTCCCTCCCTTTTTCTACTTTGTATATTTTTTGTATCTCGTAACCTTTTACTTTTCTTTCCCTTTTACATCTAGTTTATTACTTTCCTCAACATTTTATCGCTTGCCTTCTCACTCTCTCGTTACCTATCTCTCTTTCTTTCTCTCCCTTCTCTCGGTATCTCTTAATTTCTCGCCTTTTATTTTATTTTTTATAAATCGAATCTTTAAAATCTTTAAATCGAGCTCTTTATCTTTCCTTCTATCTCTCTATTTATCTATATATCTATCTAGCTAGACTTATTGGAATAATTAAACTGAAAAATATAATACGACATAATAGCATCATATTTGCACTGAAATCTCGATTTGAACTTGACGTTATACTCTCTAGAGTGATTAAAGAAAAATCAATTAGAACCGTAATATTTTCAGCTGTAGATTTGCATAAATGCCCAAGCAATTAGATGGCGAAATTTTGCGGACAGATATATGACATAGCAGTGACAAGGTAGTTTTAACAGCAACTAATGCTTATTCATTTCAATACTTCCTGACCTCTGAACTTCGAATGGGGGAATACTCAACAGCCTTTTAGAGTATTGAAAAACCCATGAGATTTGTCTGTTAAAACGAAATTCTTGGGAACTCTGTGTACGAACATAGTCACTAAATACTAATACATAGTACTTTCGTAATAAAACTTTTAGTTTACATTGGAGATAGCTGACCTTTGAGAAGTTAAGTACATGTGTTTGAAGCTTGTTAGTAGGGGCAACTTTTCTTTAACCACCACTTTTGACAAAATCTTTACAAACTCGCAATAGTTTATCTTCTAAGTGATTGTTTTTTTCTAATGTTGCAATAAAAATACAGATGACAATAGTAGATTTTTACTTTGGTGTAATCATGTTTATAATAGGATAAATATTTTATGAGATACGAGGGACTTCATAGAAAAATGTTGTAGAAGGTTGACGAATGTACGCCCAAGACGCCAACAGACAAACATTATAAAGTTGTTGTTAATGTTGTTTTCGTTGTTGATGTCTGTTATGGCAAGAGTATTACTTGTACACGTTGTGCTTTTGACAAAAACACGAATAAATTTGAATAAAATTCCACTGGGTAAAAAAAGTGGAAAATGTGTGACCGAACCGTGCGTCGAGGAAGTGGCGTGAAGGATTCGCTCCAGATTTTTACAATGGCCGTCCCCGGTGTAACAATGGACAGGGGGGAGGCAATTACCATTGTTGTAGCGCTCTGGTGATTACCGGTCCTAATAACAACAATAGGTGTGCCCGGTGAGTAAGATGGCGTCCCACGTAGATGCCCATGATATATAGTTCCTGTGCTCGGTGGCACGTAGGCCCTTGATATGCCTCCCACAACTGTCCACGTAGGCCCTCTGAATGAACGTGGCTCCGGCCGAATCTACGACCGGCCTGTGGGAGACTGTCACCGAGGAAGGAATAACTCAATAATCTGACGGTATCATCTCATCCTAGGCCTCGCTTCCTTCCCACTTCCGGTATCCTCTCATAGGCTTGTACCTGAAACCCAGAGAAAAAATAAAAGGTGAATCGCAGATAAACATCGATATGTAAATTCTAAAAGACCTTCCCCCTTCAACAAAATGCATTTGGGAACGTTCCACATATATTTTTAGGAGATAGATTTATTCCAAAGGGGGGCGATGAACCTTTAGTTTCTAGCTATCTATCCTGTTTCGATAATTTTCTTTGTACTGTAACTCACCTAAGCACATTTGATTTGTCATTAAGTACAAAAAAAAAAAAAAAAAAAAAAAAAAAAAAAAAAAAAAAAACGGGACTATTCGACACCATGACTTAAGTTAGTCGTCCAACTGGCCTCAGAAATTCAGATTATTACAGAATTGGATTAATATATGAAGCAAAACAGATAAAGAGGAGCAATAAATTGACAAAATAATAATAATTAATAACAATACCTTGTAGTAAAAAATTGCTAAGTATACGTAAAACCAAAGAAAAAACTACTTTACAGGAAAGTAACTTTATCCTTCTACCGGCCATTAGTATTAAAAGGAAAATAGAGCAGATACGATCGATAAATAAATCAATATATATAGACTAATGAGGAAACAAACAGAGAGATAGAGTGAGTGAGTGGGCGAGTGAGATTCGAATGTGTTACTAAAGAAAAAGATGAAGAGAGAGAATTTATTGAATAGTGAAAGAAATATATATATATATATATATATATATTGGGTTGTCCGGAAAATAATGCAGGATTTTGGTATTAAACAAAAAAAAAGAAACTAGTTACTTTAAAGCAATGTTCTTTAATCAAAATAATTTCCCATACTCTCAATACATTTCTCCCAACGTGTTGGTAACTTATTAATTCCGTCTGAGTAGAATTCAGAATTTTTAGAATTGATAAAGTCAATAAATGCATTTTCCAGTTCCGTTTGATT
>NW_019392841.1:98920-102334 GCF_000648675.2 Cimex lectularius | reverse complement strand
AGTGTGAGAGAGAGAGAGAGAGAGAGAGAGAGAGAGAGAGAGTGAGAGGGAGAGAGAGAGAATGATCGAGATAAGTGAATAATAAAGGCAGAATGGTGGAGAAGAGTAGATAGAGGTAGAGATTGAGATTGAGATAGAAAAAGAGAGGAAGACAATGAGAGAGATAGAGTTAACGAGGGAAGTGAGTAAGAGAGCTAAAAGTAGGTACGGTGATAGATTGACAAAGAGATAGAAACATGAAAAGAAAGAAACCGAGATTGAATGAGAGAAACAGAAAATGTAGAGGGAGTTAGCGCTGTTAGAATAGTATATAGTATAGAATAGAGTTAGCGGTAGTTAGAACCAATTGAGTAAAATAAGTGAGTAGTGAGAGAAATAGAAATAAATGAATAAATTAAATGAGACATATAGAGTGACATATAGATTTACAAGGATGTTTCGAAAATAACATTCATATAATTCATTCCTTATCCATTAAATGAAAGGAAATTTTGTGTACGAACAGGAAAGTTGTTGACGTCAAAACCGGCCTGAAATGATAATTATTGGAATTAATTTGGATACTTACTGCTCTCCTAAAGATAAAACTCACTTAAGCATAAAAGTGGTTTTTTTAAGACATTATTGATCAAAATATATTCAATCAGGTCTCATGTAAATCACCATTTCATTTATGCACGAATGCAAAAGCCATGCGATTTTTAGCTCATTTGAACGACTTTTTTTATCCAGCTAGGTCAGATTTACTTATTATATGAATAAATTTGTCATTGTGAATGTATGTATTTTCAATAATAATGTTAGACCGAAAAATATGACATGTCACTATTCAAAATCTCGATTTTTCTTTTTCATCTAATCTAGTAGGGCCAGGACTTATACATCTGGATTGTCTCAGAACATTCTTCTCAGACGTTTATGCATTTATTTTTTAGGTAAATTCTTCAAGACAAAATTTACAACCAGTGTTAACTTCTAGCAGTTAAATAATAAAATATTAACTCCCTTCGTTGTAAAAGCTTCCGTTTATCGTTGGCAGTAAACAATCCCGTGAATTTGTGGGAGGTAGCAGGTGGCAGACTGCATTATAGCCTCTATTTGCATTCGAAGTCGAACTCCACCTCGGAACTTAAATTATTGCCGTTTTATTTTACGGTTTCACCCGGTTGCCACTACTTTCCGACTTTTGAACCTTTTGTGCGTCAAATTGAGACGTCCACTGTTTGCAATTCCCCATTATTTTAACGTCGATAGTCATTGAAGGAAGGGAATAGTGTCAAAAGTCAGACGTAGGTTGAATTTTGTTTCTCAGACTGTTCAAAACCCTAAAACCCAAAAAATGTCCTGTTAATACAGGGATAATTCCCGGATTGTTCTCGTTCCTTCCTTAAAACAATTCCAGTAATACGACAGGACATAAAGGTCTTATAAAATATAACAAAATCTCTCTCATTTTCTTTCTCTCGCTCTCTCTCACTTTATCTCTCTTCGATCATTCATGTAGGTACTTAAAATGCAATGAGAACCTTGAACTTTAGTTGAACTTATGTGTTAGCCAGTAAAGCGGAGCAAGATTCACGTAATCCACTGGCCTTCAATGGTAAAAGAAACATCATATTCCTTTATACTTGCCACAAAACCGGAATTTTCGATGAGAAGAAAATAAGGAATTAATAGTAGACAGCGTACCGGCGCCGTTTTCTCACTAAGACTGACGATAATCTCTTACCTTTATCAGGATAATCAGTTATTACCGTAATTACCGGCTAGACGCGGAAAGAAATGGTGTTCGGCACATATATTAATACGGTACCATTTTTTCTAAAATTACACAGCGGCGGGGCGACGATAGTCCATAAATAATGAAGCTTGCAAAACAGCTGGAAAATTGCGATTTTGTTTAGGGAAGGGATTTATTATCAATAATAAAGTGATTCCCAGGTTGATGCTGTCAGAGGTATCAATAAAAGGTGATTCTGTTGACGACATAAAATTATTATTCAAGTTGGGTTGTCTAGGTAATCATGGAAATCTTTTGAAATGGATTCGTTCTTATATGCATGGTAGATAAATGTCGGTTCTTTTTCGTGATGAGTTTTACTAAGATAAGATTGCGACTTCACACGTTCTCCAGGGTTCCCACCTCGGTCCAATACTGTTTATACTTTATTTTATAAATCTCCTTAATTTTACTTGTCTTCCTAAGTTTCACTTTCACCTACCTTTTACTGATGATGGTAAAATATCTGAGGTGCGAAACTATAGTAATTTCATATTCTGTAGGATGATTTGTGGTGGTGCTCAACGAATGACTGTATTGTTGCTTTTAAGCGCAATTAGCTTTAGTCGTTCAAAATGTATATTGAATTTGGTTATAATATATTTAGTCAGATTATATCTCGTGTTAACAATAACTGTGATTTTGGTGTCCTTTTGGATAAGAGTTTTTCTTTTTCTGTACATGTTCGCTCGGTGTATTCCGAACTTTTTAGAATGATTGGTTTCATCCTTAAAAACTGGTGACGGCAAGAGTGCAGGAGTTGTTAAAAGTTATTTGAAGGCCGTAAGATGCGGCCTGGTGTGACGTAGGTTTTAGAAAAACATTTTCTTTATCGTGCCAACGTTTCAATCTTTATGAGATCATCTTCAGGGCTCACAGTGTTTGTTTTTCTCTGTAATTGTGTTTCAGTTTTGCCTTTTGATGCTCCCAACACGACAGACAAGAATGATACATCTACACGGAAAACAAACACTTTGAGCCCTGAAGATGATCTCAATAAAGATCGAAACGTTGGCACGATAAAGAAAATGTTTTTCTAAAACCTACGTCACAACAGACCGCATCTCACGACCTCCAAGTAATCATCAAGTAACGGTCAGTAAACCCCACACAGTTTTTGAAAGGTTTTATTTTGCAATAGGACAGATTAATAAGGATTATGCCAGTCTTGTCATCTTATGTAATAGGTAGTACTTTGCAACTTTATTTTTGTATTGAAAACAGCAATACAAATTATAAAATAAACTTTGTATTTAAATAAGACATTTCATTAATTCATTCAAACATTCATTAACGTTATCTCTCCGCTGATACGTACTACCTCGATGAGCATGCTGAACATTTCCCATTTCTTGAAAAATCATCACAGCTTACCCCTGGACAAACTTATTGTTAACTAATATCAAACTTTGCGCTAAAAAATGAAACACACGAAATATATATACAGGGTGAATTGCTACTCGTGCTACAAACTTCTCCAGTAGATTCTTCACCCTAAAATGAACAAAAAAGTTCATATTGTCCATGGTCCGATTCTCAACCATTTCAGAGTAATTTCGCTTTTTATCGATTTTGAAAGATATCACGTCCTGGCGTCGGAAAATCGTGATATCTTTTAATCTAAACATTTCTCT
>NW_019392841.1:0-98142 GCF_000648675.2 Cimex lectularius | reverse complement strand
TATATATATATATAGAGAGAGAGAGAGAGAGAGAGAGAGTGCGAGAGAGAGATTTGATTAAGAGAGATATGTACGCCTGTCAGAATTAAAAAAGCGTAACGACTCACGCCCACGTATTAAATTCGTAAAATTAGACGTTATCTCCCTAGCCGAGCGAGCAGCCGGTCGCAATGGAACGAGATGGAATAGCAATGGGAAAAATATTCTGGGAACAGGTGATAGCATCCGGGTAAATTAAATGCTGTGTCCGGCAAAACTTACTGAGCGGCTAATTACGGAGCACGCAAACCGCAGGTGGAAAAACTTAAAATCGCCCTTGCTTTGAAGAGTTGTCCGGATCTCTTATGTTTTTTTGCCTCCGGTCATAACTAATAGGACCAACGAGGAAAAAACCTGTTAAACCAAAATGACTAACACAATTATACCGAATGCACGATGCACGAATAGAATAGTGTGAAAGTTCCATATAAATAGCGCCTATATTTTGAAATATACACATGTACGAATTAATAATTTAGCAAATGTTTGAGGAAGAGAGAAATAAATACATAGTACTTAGGTAGGTAGATTAATAGATACATTAAGAGAGTGAGAAAGAGAGGGGGGAGGGAGGGAGAGAGACGGAGAGAGAGAGAGAGTGAGAGTGAGAGAGAGAGTGAGAGAGAGTAAGAGAGAGAGAGAGAGAGAGAGAGTGAGAGAGAGAAATTAGAAGAAAATGATAGATAAATTGGAAGAAAGAGAATTAGAAAAATAGAAATGGATAGAAAAATAAAAAGTAGTGAGAAGGAACAAGAGATAAATTTTAAAAAAAGAGAAAGACATAAAACAAATTAAGATCTTAAATTATGAGATTATGATGGAAATATATAATCATGTAAAGTGAGTTGGCATCATGGAAATTTCTATCCCTGAACGTATAAAGAGAAAAAATGACTGATGGGAGAGAGAAAAGAAGGAAGGAATGGAGGGACAGAAATGGAGAGAGAGCGAGAGAGAGAGAGAGGGACAGAGAGAGAGAGAAAGAGAGAGAGAGAGAGAGAGAGAGCGAGAGAGAGAGAGAGCGAGAGAGAGGGAGAGGGAGTGAGAGGGAGAGGGAGAGGGAGAGAGAAGCAAAATAGTGAGAGGAGCGAGATAGTCAGATGAACAGAAAGTGACATAGTGAGAAAGTGAGAGACAAAGTGAATAAGAAAGTGAGTGAGGGCCAGAAGATTGTGATAAGCACTTAGAATGAAGAAAAAATAGCGATAAAAAGATGAAGAAAGAGGAAAGATAGAGGTAGATTGATAGACAGATAGACTGAAAGTTGTTAGAGAATGATAAAGAACTGCTGATAGCCAATTATAAAGAAAGGGAGAGTAAATGGAAGATACAGAATGAAAAAGAAGAAAAGCAAAAAATTTAGAGATAAGAGAGAGAGAGAGAGAGAGACTTATTAATGATAGTAATATAACTAGATATATACTATGAAATACTATGAAAAATGTAAAAAGTAGTATTACATCCTATTAACCACACGTTGAAGTTTACGAAATTATTTTTGGCAAATATTGTGGATAATCAAGTTTTCATCGATGCACAACGCATCGTGTTTAAGCACCTATAGCACAAAAATTAAGTTCCTGCAATGTAGAATGTTCAATTAATATGTTATAAATACTGAAACTGTCATTGACCAGACAAAAACCCTAAAGTGTATTTTGCACTTGGCAGAATTACAGTTGCATATCAAATGTTGATGAATAATAAATTATCATATTTATGAATCCGTTTATATGAGATGAGCCAACTAATATTTGCCTAATCTTCGGTCAGGCCGGAAATGTGTTTACGGTATACCGATAAATCCCTTTACCGGAGTCCCGAAAGTAATTACGGATCGAGAGGGGGATGACGTAAGAAGATTTGAATAATCGCATCGGATTGTTTTTAAAGGAAGTCCATCTTGTGACACAATGCCACCTGGATTCAACCATTTGCATACGACATCATTATCTGTTGGCTCAATGATTTGGAGTAATTGATTACATTACCATTGATCCTTTGGCTCTTCTTAATCTGTTATTAGAAGGAAAGCAAAGGCCACACGGTATTCCAGAGGTGTGAGTACTATTAAGTCGCTTATTAACATATCAACACCTTTAATTTGATGCGACCGGCCTCGCCAGACAATGGACTACTTGAGATGCACATATTTTGATTTTCCAATTTGGATCGTTTCGGTCTTTCGGATGGATTTTCATTCTTGATTGTTAAAAGGACCGTTAGCAGCCATTATTCAGTTTTGAGCTTAAATACGTCGATCACAGATCGACTTTTCCGATTTTTAATTTAGAGTTGAAATATATTTTAATGATTTAAAGATTTATTTTTATTCATTTACTGAAATGTGAAGAAAAATTGTTCGCAACCTTCCCGGTCTTTCTTGCTTAATAATAATTATGTGGACTTTCACCCTGACGAGTTTTCAGTTCCCGAGTTGCTGACACTATGATTACACCTCCGGGGAATTCACTTACCCGGTTAGGCGCTAGTTTCCCCTTTGAGCCACATGCTCACGAGATTGTGACTAACGGATAGCTTTCGATAGCTAGGTCATTTCAACCCCTAACGTAACCTAACATAATTTGTCCTAATACAATCGCACAAATAAATACAATCACACCTATGCACATTGCACTCATTCAGATTAGTCGGTGGAGTACTCGATGTTCCTCCATCGACCAATAATAATTATTCCTTTCCTGCAATTTGGCCCGCTCTATAGGCGGTGCGGGTGAAGTCTCTGCCTACCTATGTATCGACTTTCTGAGCGCTGTTTAGACTTTCGAGATAGGTACCCTGTGAACCCCGTCGTCGTGCTCTTGCTAGAAAATTCGCCGAATTGGAGTGCCTAGGAATACGATGATTACTGTCTGGATTCCAGGACACGTCGGCCTAAAGAGCTTACCACTAGATCCCCCCCCCCCCGAGAGCCTGAGCCGGACACGAGGTATCGTCTCTATTTGATTAAGAATGGTCCTACGAAGTTGACACCTCGACCAGAGCCCGCGTTGCTTTTGTGCCCCAGAAGATTTTCATGCCTTGGCTCCTTACAGATAGCGTATAGGCGTGCTACCGAATTTAAGAATGGCTCTCGTACCCGGTTTTGAGTTCCTGGACCCCTCTTCCGCTTTTTGGAATAAGTGTTTTTTTTTAATATTTGTACGGTATACGTATGTTTTATGTGTTTTTTTTTTGAGTGCGTATATTTAGTGTGAGTGGTGAGGAGTGATGGTGAAATATAGCTTTACCATCGCTCCTCCAGCAGTGTGTGTGTATTCAATGGCGGAATATTTGTAAAAGTATTGATCGACCCCAATTTATAAAATATTTATTACCGTGTGTAGGTCGATGGAGGAATATGAGTTCTCCACCGACCAACCCGAATAAACAATGTACAATTTATATATGCGACGTATTATGGAATTTAGTTAGGTTTGGACCAGATTGTAGTTTGCGTACGTTGGGTGGCTGAAAGGGCCTAGTTAAGGACAGCCTCCTTGGATCATAACCCTGTTTGTTAGGAAGAGACGATCACTGGTTATATGGCTTAAGTGGGATACTTGCGACCAAGCCACGTAACAGGGTAGGTGCACTCCCGTGAGTATAGACCCAAGGGTCGATAACACCGAATAGTACACTCTCATTGGGGTGAAAGTTCAGTGTATGATAATAATTATTTATATAAAAAATAAAATAAAAACGCACTAAATATTATTCCTTTAGATATTAGATATTATAAATTATAAAAAATAATATAATATTAGATCCTGCTCAACTTTTCTTCACTGGAGAAGAAAATGGATAAAAATGGAAGAAGTAGGATTGACTGTTTTCTCCTTTCGTCTGAACAACCATGTTCTCGTTGAAAACCCATTGTCACTCCTTATCTGCCAGATTCTTGTACGTCTTAGGGCGAGGGGTAATTAAGTAATTAAGGGCAAAGAGAGCGTGGGCCGTTATAAGTCATTAACCCGTGCTACCTGAAATCCCTTTTTCTTCAACCGAACATTTGAAGATAATGTTCAAGATAATGAATATAATGAATAATAAGAGCTAATAAGGATTTACTTTTATTTTGTTGTATCCTAACAATGACAAGTTATGTAGTTCGTACGAATTAAACGAGAAAAAAATATATTTGCACAATTAGAAACCATAAAAGACCCGTTACTTATAAGTTGGCAGATCTCTGAAAAATAAGTTTTCAAAAGAGATTTAATTGGGCAGAAAGGTTTTTCTCTCCTGCGTTCAATGGGAGGAAAACTGCGGGTTTGTCAGAGCGATTTTCTTTGAAAGGAAGTCGGAATTTCGTTTCCAACGTCCGAACCCCCATGGGGTATACTAATGAAATCGAAATTAAATTCAATTGTGGGGTGCCGGCCGGGGGTGGAATTACAGGCAATGGGGATGATTGGTCTTTGCCGGAAGTCACAATGGGAAAAGGAAATTTTAAAATTGCTTCTCCGCCTCCGAACCGTGAGGGGACAAACGTTAATAATCCGTTTTGGGGGATGAGACGACGACAAAGCTGTATCTGCATACGGAAGATGAGTCACTCGGCAGTTGGTTCATTTCCGATTTACAGTCACAACCGCACTTCAAATAGATTAACCACATAAAAAAATATATTAATTTTATTAATAAATTGAAAAAAAAATCTTCTAACTAAACCATAACTTTGCAATATTTACACGAAAATTATTATATTTTTTTAAATTTGATAGAATTGAAATTAAAAAACAAAACATTTCTCATTGTTTTAGGTACCTTTCAAAGCTCTTAAATTTAGTTACCAAACAAAAAATAGGAATTTTTCGGTTAGATTAGCAAGATCGAATATTTTTTCGACATCATAAATATTTTGGATTTTATTCTAATTCGATCTTTCTTCTACCATTTAAAAAACAATTTTCTCTTTCTTTAGACTATAATGATTTAGACAATAATGTAAAGAATTTATTAGAAAAATTAGGATAAATTCAACAAAATTTGTTTAAACGTTTATTATCTGTGGTTGTAATTTATTTTATTTTATTATATTATTATTTTTTTGGTTTGCCGATATTTATAACGTAGGTATTCCCCATGTCCTGTCGAACAGAAAAATTGTTTCAAATCAGTACTGATTTTTCTATTTTATAAAAATTGGAAGGCGTAAATTTTGGGGGAAAAAGTTGCCAGAAAATAATACAAACTGTATTGTCCTAAATTGATAATTGTCAGTGATATTTTTCTTCAAATAAATTTATTTTTTAAACCTTATACTTTATTATCCATAGATATAGATAACCACTATCTCATTAAAATATTTATTATTATGTATTTTACATGAGTGCTGTATGCTCCCCCTCTTCACATGTTTTAAATTAAAAAGTGCCCAGTTTGTTATGAAAAATTAGAAATCGTGGTTCGTTTTGGTGGCACAAACGAATATCAACTAAGTTTCTTGCCAAAAAAATATTTGGTTACACCATGCTGAGAACACCCACAATTGCAAAAACATTAAATTCCTCAGACAATGGATTAGGAAGACGTCTTCAGTTCATGGTATTGTATTCCACATATTGCTTTAAGATACGAATTCTTATATCAATCAAAAATAGATATTTCAGCTCGATTCGCCAGAGGCAATTTTTTTCCACAGATGTCCAATGTTCCACTCAAAAATTTATAAATCCTCTTGATCCAAATTGAACTTTTTTTACACCCATTAGAAAGTGAAATGCTTCTTTTCTCTATTATGCCAATAAAATTAAGATTTTTATCTATTATAATTGAGAAAAGTAAGGTTGAAGTGTGTGAAACATTCTAAAATGTTTTTTTAATTCAATTTAAGGTGACCAAATTTGAATATAATACTGATAGTTTTATGCAAATAGTGTGTGTTGAGAGTGAATGTGTTTATTGGCGTGAATGTATAGGAGGGCTGATGGTGGAATGTTGAGTACCCATGGGCCATCAATTAAGTTAATTTCATCAATAAATTTAAAGGGTGATAGAAGTATATCGAGTACTCCACTATCCTAATTGAGCGAATGGTATGTAAATAAGAAAGGGTGAATTTAAGAATGAGTGAGATGGTGGAGTTATGATGTGATTGCACTGTGTTTGATATGACCTATCTGTTGACAGGACTCGGAGCCCAACTTAGGTGGCGGGACAGTGAAGACCGAGCTATGACCCCGGACAGCCAAAACCCAAGGTAGGTGGTTTATTGTAAATTACAAAAGCTGAAATTGCCGGTAGACTGCGGGAATAGGCAAAAATCTGTACGTGTGTATGTATATCTTCACAGTTTAGTCTTCATGTATGGGTTTTTATGTATTTTATTAAATTTGTTCCCTACAACTGCAACTCTTGCTGAATTTGAATTTGATTGCTGCGTTTTTCTCTTTATTTAAAAATATTTACGTTTAATTTACTATTTAGAAAATTAATTAGTCGATCATATATATTTGATAAGGGTTTTGGGATAAGAAAAAAGAAAAAATCGTCAATTTTGATGACGTGGTATTTTTCATTGGAAATTAACCTGCAATTAAAAACCGTAAAGAATCTAAAAACAGTAACGGGCCATAATTTGTCGAAACGGTGAACAAAGCCTAAAAAAATATAAAAAAACAACGCCTAAAAATAAATTTTTACTAAACCGTAACAGGTAATTAAAATTAGAAAATCTTAATGTATGCAAATTGGCCGAGGTTTATGGAAGGTCCGAGGCGGGTTTTTACACTCTAATCTATAATTTGCATAAAAACTTCATAAATATAAATTTATTTTCTCGAGAGCGAAACAACATAATTTTACAACGCCCTTTCGTGTCTCATATAATAATTACACACCTTGCGACAAGGCTTTCCGCACTTGTACGTACTGTTTGTTGAAGACGGTCGAAGAAACAAAAATTGAATTAAAGCCATCGAGGGGTAGTTTTATTTTAACAAAGTGGCGAAGAAAATAACCAATTATGTCCTTACAACTCCTCGGGGCATATAATACAATAAAAAGATGAGGACTTTTACTGTTGGCGGGTAATCCGAGCCTCTCACCCCTCCGACGTCTCGATCCATTTTAAAAAGCTGTATGTTTTATATGAGCAAGACAAACAGGAATCGCAGGGGTGCTGTACAATTGGGGATGAAGCGACTCTCTTTATGCATAATATATGGCGCTAAGGGAAATGCAGGCTTATGCAAATCTAACGGTGAATAAAGAGTGAGACAGAGGGCCCATCTTGCCTTCTCCCACGCTCCCTCAGACCAGTGTTTACTTAGCCATGGCCGTACATCTATATATCAACATGTTAACAACATGTTAAAAACGCCAAATCTACAGATTTAAATATAAATTTGGGTAATTCTTAAGTCGAACTTCTCATTGAAAAGTACGACGCACGAGACAGTGGCAAATTGAAGTTATTTTATTAAAAATAAATTTCATTGTTTAGACACCTGTAATAATAAAATATTTTTTTAAAAATAAAATCAAAATATTTTAAGTTAAAAATTTTAATAATTAAAAACGTTGGATATTATTTTATAATCATTATCATGGTATAATCTTTTAATGCCTTATTTTTATTAAATTAAACACTACATGCTTAATTAACAATTTCATTGATGGAAATATGTAATGGCTTTGTCTCTCCGATAAAATTTTATGTTTTTCAAGAGGAATCATGACTACATTTTTTTATGTAGAATGAATTAAAATAGAGTGTGAGGGTGGATAACAGACGGAGAGAAATTGAAAATATTTTTAAAAGGGTAGACAATAAAACATATTGATATTCGGAAACACATAGAAAAATAAGCGAGTAAGAAAGGAGAAACAGTGTAAAAACGAGGGTGAACGATAGTAAAAAAATAAAAGATAAAGGAAAAAAGGAAAGAGAGAGAGAGAGAGAGAGAGAGAGAGAGAGAGAGAGAGAGAGAGAGAGAGAGAGAGAGANTATTACAATTAATTAAGGTTTTTAGTTGAGATAAAAAAGTCAATGGCACGAGCGGGATTTCAGAATTTCAAAAGGTGCGGTTGAGATGGGAAGTTGGTGTCCGAGGTGATCGAGGTCACGATAGCTCAAGTGGTAGAGCAGCGGCGTATCAAGCCGAAGATCGTGGGTTCGTATCCTGCTCGTGCCATTGACTTTTTCATATATATATATGCAATCAATTTATGCCTAATATCTCCGTAATATTCAGAAAAAATATAAGTGAAAGTTGCATGGTGGAGCAATGGTCGCATTATAATAAATAAAAAAAATATTGTAATTATAGTGTCCGGCTGATTACAGACAATTACGTCTTAAATTAAAACATTAATAAAATGTTTTAGATCAAATTGAAAAAGTGATTTAAAACATAGGAAAGTAAATATTTTTATTAAAATGATTTAAAAAAATTAAAATGGTGAAAAAAACCCGTTGCAAAGTAGCATTGGGGAATTGACTGTACACCGTAAACACAGAAACGAGAATATTTATCAAATGATTTACATACAGTCATAAATATTACGATTATATAACGGTAAATAGGTTTATAAAGATCACTATTGAAAAAAGCTTACTAAGTATGCAGTGAAAGAGGATTTATTGTCAAGAAAGTTAAAATTATTTGTTTGTCGCCTAAGGTTATTCCGTTTCATTAAAAAAAAAAAAAATGGACAATATATGATTGATATTGATTTATATACATTATTGATTATATACACTTCTCAAAGTCGGACGGTTAAAAATTTAAAAAAAAATCAAGCTTTTGCGTTTTATCACAGCCATCTCGGCAATTAATCGTTGAATTGATGGTCCGTGAGAATAGCCGAGGCGTGAGAATTTGGGCCGTAGGTGGTATCGGCTACCAGCAGCTGGTACGGGGGCATCACCGGATTAAGGAAGGGTTGTAAACGGATCTGTGACGAGCATGCAAATCTAAGGATTAGAACGGATGCCTATTCCCTTCTTAAGTTCTTATCACTGCCTGAATCACTCCGTGGTTATATTATTATTTGATACGACGTTAATCGTTATAATGTGCAAGAGGTGTGAGTAAAGAGTAGTGAGAAGGAAAAGAAGAGAAATAAACAAAAAAACAAATATACAATACAACGATCGCAAGATTTTAAATTGTGAGATGAAAATGAAAATGGAGATAGAATAAAATAGAAAAATTGGTAGAAATAGGTATATAAAAATGAAACAGCGATAGCGGTATTGTTAGAGAGAGAGAGATAATGAGAGAGAGAGAGTGAGAGAGTGAGAGAGNAAGATTTTAAATTGTGAGATGAAAATGAAAATGGAGATAGAATAAAATAGAAAAATTGGTAGAAATAGGTATATAAAAATGAAACAGCGATAGCGGTATTGTTTGAGAGAGAGAGAGAGAGAGAGAGGGAGAGAGAGAGAGAGAGAGAGAGAGAGAGTGAGAGAGAGACCGACCCAAAAACTAACCACTGTAAATAATTGTCCGTTGCTGGCTTCCTAGTTTTCACAAATACGCTTCAATTTTGTATAAACTTCTTTTAAGAAATAGTCGGTAGGTCTATTTCATTGCTACAACCTATAATGATCTTTTTGGTACTTCAGGTTACTTTGCATTCTAATGTTATAAGGGTGTCATGTTCTTCCTCCCCATTGCATAACCTACCGATTGAGGGGGGAGGTCATCTTTTCATATTCCCTTATAAGGTTGGCGTTTTCTCAGATGCCAGTGGGTTTTACTCTTAATTGAAACGATTTGTTTCCCATTTTGGGTAAGGGGTCATTAATCATGACTTTACTGGGTTTTCCGCCTCTGGACTTCGTCATTGTTTCTTGTCAAACTAATCTGAGATGGAGGAGTATATGATCTTGTTATCCCAAGTGTAGGTTCTGGGCCAACAGGTGGTCTGCCGATCTTCCTCTGGCCTGTTTGTTTACAGAACTCATTTCTATCCCGGCGCAAACGAAATTGTCAGATTACTGTGCTTTCAAAGGGTTTGGAGATTTGTTATGCATTCATATATATAAATTTATTATAATCCAATTGGTTCTCTGACTTTTACACGGTTTAACTGTATCAACGTGTTTGCCAGTTTTTATGATGGTTCTTTAATCATATATTTCTGTATACAGTCAGTATTAATTTTATTTGTGTGGTGTTTAGTGACCGTTAGCCAATGATTATTTGGTGATCGTGGGGTGCGGTCTGGTGTGACGTAGGTTTTTGAAAAACATTTTCGTTATCGTGTCAATACTTCCATCTTTATTGAGATCATCATCAGGGCTTGGGATTTATAAACATTGTTTAAATTAAAAACCAAAACAAATGTATACTAGAATGTGAAAATTTTAGATTAAAAAACAATGAATTTATACAAGTGCCCTCTCAACACTACAGACAAGAATGACACATCTACACGGAAAACAAACCCTTTGGGCCCTGAAGATGATCTCAATAAAGGTCGAAACGTTGGCATGATAAAGAAAATCTTTTCTAAAACCTACGTCACACCAGACCGCACCCCACGATCTCTAAATAATTAATTGTATTACTAACTTTGGCGAGATATTGTCTTCTAAAAACTACAGGAATTTAGGAAGATTTTAAGTTTACCCAATCAGAATTGGGTGTAGATAGCCTAAGGGAAGTGGAATAAACTTTTTTGGTAATACACTAGTTCACTATGTAATTTTTTTAATAAATTAGCGGGCAAGTAAAAAAACATGTGAAAAAGCGAGTTTGAAAAATAAATTACAAGCAATTTCTTAGCTATGAAGTTTTAATTATAGCCGAGGTGAGGGATCGTTGACACATCGATCACATCGCCCAAAGCTAACGGTTTACAGCTTCTCACAGAAATCATATTTTGATCAGAAAATAGGTGGCCAACAGCCATACCACCTGGGCCATAAATTTATGACAATTGTCCCGACTAATGGGATTTGTCTTTTAACGACAAGGGCCCATTAAACTGTTCGATAGTGGTTCTATTTTTATCCCCGGTCCTCCATGGCCCCGGGGAAACAGATGCCAGTAATACCGTCTTTTCTTGAATAATTTACAGCTTCATTGCGGTATAAAATAAAAATAAGAAGACCGGGCTTCTGAAAAAAGATAATGAAACTAAATTGAAGGATAAGATACCACCTTTTCTCAAAAACGTCTCGACTTTTATTCCAGCTCAAAATAATAACACCTGTTTATCCCGATGGACAAATTGGTTTCAATAATCTACATATTCTTCAATGAAATAATTGATTCAAAATTCCCAATGTGGGAAATTTACACACTCAGTATTAGAGAATGTACTATTATTACACGCTGTATGTATAAATATTTCATATCATTTACCGATACATTCTTCAAACTTAATATATACACCCATAATGTTTTTGCATAAAAAAACACTAGATGGTAGAAAGTAAAAATTTGGAATTCCCAAAGGATTGCAACCTTTTGGTTTGTACTTTTTCCAGTTCCTCACTTCAGATCAATAGATTCGACCTTTCTCTTAAGAAGTAGATGGTCATTGACTGTTATTGCTGCTTCACACTCGAAGAAGTTAACGGCGGCAGTTTTCTTCATCATTGCTTAACTCCAAAAAGTCCATCATTGAATATACCCAAGTTGCGTATGTGTTTTCTCAGAGGCCAGTGTATTATGGTCCAATCAAATCCCTGAGTTTATCCCGGTTAACTAGTTTTGACATGGGTTTTTTAACGATAAGTTTACTATGTTCGAAGTTTTGGAGGTTAAATTCACTAATTTCGTGGTCCGCTTGACCAATTAATATATTACAATTAATTAAGGTTTTTAGTTGAGATAAAAAAGTCAATGGCACGAGCGGGATTTCAGAATTTCAAAAGGTGCGGTTGAGATGGGAAGTTGGTGTCCGAGGTGATCGAGGTCACGATAGCTCAAGTGGTAGAGCAGCGGCGTATCAAGCCGAAGATCGTGGGTTCGTATCCTGCTCGTGCCATTGACTTTTTCATCTTAACTAAAAACCTTAATTAGTTTTAGAGCTTGTCCATCGACCATTTCGCCTTTGTTTTACGTGGATCCAACCTGGGATAGAAGTTTATAAGCTTAACTTTATCATCCCACTTTTAGATTTTGGACCTAAGGGTCATAGAGATCCTCCTCCGTTGTGCCATGCCCCCCCCACCTACTGATAGGTTCTTACATTCCCAGGGTTTAAGGTTTGGATACATTCACCGATTATTTTAGATGTGATATTTTTGACATGCTAATTTCATTTAGGGTTTGGGTTTCTACAGAAGATATTTCCAATATTATATAAGAATTACTGCCCTGCTGGTATTGGAGGCAACTATATGCCACCTGACCGCCTTAGATCCACTTCACTCCACTTCATCATCACACTCCACCCTTCAACTTTATGGGGTCTGACGACTACCTAACCTCCACCACATACACATTTCACAATATACAGCCTCAACCACATCACCGTGACCCCTCCACCTTCATGGGGTCTGGCAGCAAACTCACCTCACGACATCACACCTCCACGACACACAGTCAATCAACGTTCCTATCCTTCGAGGTCCAAAGTTCAACAATGTATAGTATTTATTTTCCTGAGATATAAACACATCCGAAAATACATCTTGAGGAGTAATATAAAACAAAGAAAGTGCGAGTGGGTGAGAGTGTGAAAGAAAGAGTGATGGAGATGAAAGAGAAAGTGGGAGTGAAAAGTGAGAGAATAGTGAAAGAGAGTGAGAGAGAGAAAGAAAAAGTTATACAGAGTGAGTGAGAAAGAGCGATGGAGTGGGAAGGATTATTAAGATCGATATGCTAAACAAAATGATAGGGTAGAACCTAATTCATAAAACCGCAGACCCCCAAAAGGAAATATCACAATTCAAACAATATGTCATTAAATTTCAGATTTATGTTTACATTTCTGCATCTAACAGTTTATGGTAGAGTACCTAAATATCATGGATAGATATTCGTCCGTCCTAATCTTTAAATTACTAATTCAGTCCTATAAGAGCTATTATTAGGTTTACGTTTCAGCAGGAAAATTAAAAAAAAAATATTCTCATGAATTCTAAGCCGATTATTGTTTCGGTTAGTAGCTTCAGCCATGGAGGAAAGTAGTTAAAGTCGACCATCTGTGTCCTCGAGGCCGAGTTGTAATTAACATTGTTTTTAACCGGAGAGGGAGGCGCATAATTAGGGCAGGTGAACCTCTTAAATCCACCGTGCCGACGACACTTCGGCCAACGTCCAGGGCAGCATTAGCATATAATATAATAACAAGTCGGCTGTCGTAATGAATGTGATGTTGGGAACAATGTGTGGCCAGCGAGCGGGCAGGGGATAGCTGCCACGGTTCGTTTCGCTTTCCCCCTTCGCCACCGGCAATGCTAATCCCCCAACACTTCCTGCCCGTGATAAATATGATCACTCGGCCGGCCAACCTCCGGAACATTCTGTCACTTCTACTGCTAATTTAGTGGTTTATGTTAAAACAGATGTAATACAGCACGACCCGGGGTCTTGCCGCTAATGTATTTCTATTGTGGCCACCATGGCTATTGTGGACACTCCTGCATAATGACCCTTTCCCCAATAAACACGGCCGGCTCTCACCGCATTGTCTCAGACAACAGCTAAACCCACCTTATCTTGCAATTATATATGTGGAACTGGCTAGACACTACTTTCATGTTGAATTTGACCAAATAGTAAATTAAGGCTTTTGATTATCTGATTCTAATTATTTTAATTTCGTAAATAACTTCATATGTGTTGCAACACGACACGCAAGAATGGCACAATTACACAGAAGACAGACACTTTGAGCCTTGAAGTCATCTTCACAAACATCTGATGTAAGTTTCAGAAAAACATTTTCTTTATCGTGCCAATGTTTCGATCTTTATTGAGATCATTCTCAATCAAGATCGAAACATTGGCACGATAAAGAAAATGTTTTTCTGAAACTTACATCACACCAGACCGCATCTCACGATTTCTGAATAAATATGCTTTAACATTAAATATATTTCAATTATTTATTCTTCCCATGTAGGGTCTTGGTTGCGATAAAAACGTCAGCGTCACGACCGGGATTTGAACCCACGACCTTCGGCCAAATACGCCAAATAAATTAAATATATTTGCAAAATACCCAATAGCGATTTTTTTATAAGCATGGATCTCGCGGGAACTTAAGTTTAACAAATAAAAGCCCTACTATTTCATTTTGCTGATATTTTCGACAATTTATTAGTTATAGTAAAGTAAAAACAACCAGTAAGTAAGTAGCTCATTTTTTATGTTGGGAAATTTGGTAGATATTTAAAAATAAATCCTCAAACATCTAGTTCACTGGAGGGTAGTAGTATCTTTCTTCTCTTCTCATGGATAACAAGGCACTAATTTTTCTTTTAAAAAATTCATAAAAATTTATCTAGTAACAATAATTTAGTCAATATGAGTAACATGGTCACATACTAGATTACCTGGTCAATAAGGAATAGAGGGCTCGATTATTTGAACAAAAGCGTGTCAAACAAGAAATAAATTTGATCTCCTTATTCAATTTAATAAAAGTCTGCCCAATATCAAAAGAATTTGTATAACTAAGAAAATACGCTTTATTTTATAGAATTTATATTTTCGAATATCTAAATGGTAAAAATTGGATTAGGTCAAGAGAAGAGACTTAATACAAAGAATTTATTATTTGTATTAAACAATTATAATGACGTTTATAGACTATGGGCATGGAATAGCAATGCTTTTTTTATATTTCAAACAGTAAATTAATGTAATCCTTGTCATACTGAAGAGCTTAACGTTCGATTACAATTTTAGGGGACAAGGGGTCAAACATTTTACAATCCGTATTTTACATTATTACCAATTAAAATTCTTTGGGTTGTGACTAATATTGTATACTATACAATATGGGTGTCGATCCCTTAAAGTTTGGCATATTAGCAATATAATCAAGCCTTTTAAGGAAGCAGCAACAATTTTTAAAAAAATCCAATTTTTATATTTATTAAACTAAACAGTTTTTCGCTAGGAATGAACCTGGTCCCTTGAATATTTGTGCTTTAGAAGTGTTTCGAATTATTTTTTGAAAGTCCTGTTGAACCTGCTATTATTCCTTAGGCTGACTATTATACTCCAGTCTCTTACGTACATTCTTTATCAATAACTACCTATCCCAACTAAAAAAATCTATGTCAACTCCATACTAAACTCCATATTACATGTCTATTCTTCATTAAAATTTAGACAGTTTAAAGGAACTTTTTATCTTTATTTCAGTTCGTTAGTTTTGACGATTGTTTTCATATTTGTTCACGCCCTTATTTTGATCGCTATGATGACTGAATTTTGCCAGTAGATTTAATAGACAGGACATTTAATTGAACCAAAAAGTCCTAACTATGGGCCTAATCTCAATATTTTCGGAATTATTCCCCTTTTTCTGATTGTTAAGATTTCTCGACCTTATTTCAAACAAACAATGATAATTCCAAAACTAAAAGGTTTTGATCAAATCATAGAAACCATCAAATTTCAGAAAACGTACTCTATATAATATCCTTTTTAGTAGTGTGATTGAGTTTTTATTACTTTTTTCAAAGATGAAGAAATTTATGAAGAAAAGGTAAATCGTGGTTGACGGATTGGACATAAGGAAATTTTGTATGAAATTTAGTAAACGTTTTTTAATTTGGGTTAGAAACCTAAATAGTGCAATTGTTTACTTATTTACCAACACGACTGCAACTTTGATTAAAGGATTATGGTATTATTGTATGATTATTCCCCGGAATTAAAGAGTTTATGATTTAACACGTTTTTAGTTGATTAATACTTTTTGGTTCCATTTTGAATGTAGAATCTACTGGCTACTATTTGTCATGTACCTTTTGAAATAATTTTTTAGTTCGTATAATTATTTATTACTATGAGGAGACGGCATTTCTTTTCTAAGGATTGAAGCGTAGGTGTAGCCCGTCCAAGGGCCTTTGGCCGAGTGGGAGCGATGGGAGGAGTTTCCCCATAGACTGGCGGCCAATCAGCGAGTCACGGCCCACGCTCTGGCGGGTAGGGAAACAAAATGGGTGACATGGTGTTGCCTTGGGCCGACAGATCGCTCCCGGCCCACCAACTCCCGTTTTCAGGAGGTGCGCGAAGGGAGATCCCGAGGGATGAGAACGAGTTAAGTGATGAACCGGGTGACTATATTTTCCACCGTACGCGGATTTTCAAAGGGGGTTGAAACCGGGATGGAGACGGTCGAGGGTGGGGTTTTACGATTCACGAGCCACAACCCTTATTTCAACAATGAGTCATTTTTTTCCACCGACCTGTCAAATCAGAGTTGGATTAATCATACTGATCACACTGATTAGATGGCACAAAAATGAACTAACCGTAATGAAATTTGAACGAAAAACTCTTGTACATCTTATGCACTTTTCTATTCTAATGAAAATTATTTCCTCTGGTGATTATATTAAAAAAATTACATGAGAGCGACAGGCGTTAAATAGATATTGATTTTGAGGATCAGTCAGAAATATTAGGGAAATTTCCTTATTTGAATATAGAAATGGAGACAGCGTAGCCAAATGGTCAGCGTGTAGACTCTTGGCTCGTGTGTTCAATTCCCTTTAATCACTCTGCCTTTTCTTCTTCTCTTATCCCCTCCCACTCAAAAAAAGAAAAAAAGCCGCATATATCATCATTCTCGTCCCTCTCAAAATGACGCAGACTAGGCAGCGAAAGGACTAGCAAGGAAAAAAACCGATGGAAAGAATTGCAGAACTGCACACCAACAAACACCGACAAACTACATGAAATAAAACCGTCGGTCAAAATCGTGTCCCATGGAGAAAATCAGAAAAAAAGGAATTTCACATCGATTCGTCGATCGATAGGCCACACCCGGCTGACACATGAGCATCTATTCTAAGTGAGACCACCCAAATCCCTTTGAAGCCTTTTTTTAAACAACTTCTAAAGCACAGTGGTGGTATAATAAGAAATTGATTTAACACCTGAAGCAGATAAATGGTCGCATAGTGAGCCATTTCATACGTAGGTTGAAATAATATCCTTAATATGAACATTTTATTAGGGTGAAGTTATGTATGTTTTTGATGGAATATTGAATACCCACAAATCCAATAACATGGTCTACGTTATTTAGTATCATATAACAATTTATAATATTTTGCAGTGTGATAAGGAGGTAGTCACAGGCGTAATATCTAAAACCTGCCGACCCGATCGTGTGAATGTACTTATTTGCTTGAGAGGTTAAGTATGGATAATAATCCTGTAGATATGGAGTACCCGCACACCTGCCGAACCAATTAGGTTAACTAGGGTCGTGAATGCATGAATTTTACTGTGTGTAAATGTATTTATAAGCGCGAATGGAGGGAGCGCGTCATGGTAAAAAGCGCCTTGCCGGGCTCTCCCAATCGTTGGTTTAGGTTGGACATAATTTTAGCATAGTTGTAGGGGTGGGCCCGGATTTAGACCAAACCTTTTTAGGTGATTCTACAATCCAAAATATCAGGCATGTATACGCCACTTCTTGGAAAAAAAGCCCTGAGTTCCCGAAAATATTTTTGAATGTTAAAATGTTCGGTTTTTTAATATTTTTATTTCGCTTTTCTACTCATTGGAATCAACTATGTGAATACATTTTTTGCAGCAGTTTACAAAAAATATAATAAAAACTTTCAATGTTTATTAATAGCAAAAAACTTCTAAAAACCAAATATTTTTCAAGCTAAGGGGGGGGGCGTAAATTTTTCTTTTTAAACTATTATCAAATTTCGTTTTGTCATCTCTAGACATAGCAAAGAATACACATAAATAATAAATATATATTTTTCTTTGAATTTAAATTTTTCGATTTTTTTATACCTAAAATTTTTCTAATATCTGATAGAAACGGCTTTAATTAAAAATCGGTTAAAAGCATTTTATTTTTAAGCAGACCGTTTGAGAAAAGAGGAATGTAGCTTTTTAACAACGTAAGTAACTAAATTGATGTATTGGATCTTCTTGAGGTCATTTTTTTTTTAATTCTTGGTATAATGCTTAAAAGGTCATCGACATATTTTAATAATAATTTAACTTCAAACGGCAATTGTAACAGAACCCACTCCAAAAGGTCGGTCATAACCAGGTCGGCTAGTGGAGGAGACAACACTCCACCCATGGCCACACCAACCTTTTGTTTGTAAATCTCATCCTCAAATTTAAAGTATCCATTCATTGCTGTAAATTCCAATGTTTCCATAAACGGTTCTATGGAAAGGCCCGGATAGTGCTCCGTGATCTCAAACCATCTCTTTTGAACCGTGTAACTCACCAATCCCAACGGCACTGAGGTAAACAATGATTGTACATCAAAGGAGACCATAATTTCATCATCATTTATGACCAGATTGTGAATTCTTTCTCTAACTTGATACTAGTTTTTTTACATTGTATTTATTGTTAACAATAAGTACACAGAGAACATCATGTACCCATCTGGACAGTTTATAGTTTGGAGATTGCACACACGAGACTATAGGGCGTAAAGGCACATTAGGTTTATGGATCTTGGGAAGTCCATATATCTTTGGGGGGATGGCGGTGTAGGTTTTTAGACTAAATTCTTTAGTCTTTGACATAAGATCTGCATTTACTAATTTATCTACCTGTTGTTGTTGGTAGTTTGAAGTTTGGGAGTGGGGTCATTTAATATAACTTCATATTTGTTCTTATCACCCAGTATTTCCCTCATTTTCTGTCTACATTGTTCCCTTGTAATTAACACGTTTGCATTCCCTTTGTCCGCCCTGGTTAAGATTATTTCTGGATGTTCCCTAAAAAAAATTTTTTTTTTTACTTTTTTGAAGTTCTACTTCTATTTGGGTCTGTTTTTTGTTCTTAAGTTGGGCTAAAGAGTTACGAACAATATTCATCCGCTCTGGTGGCATCTTTTATTTCTTTGTTGGTGACATTCTCAACAAGAGTTTCTCTTGAAGAATGACCTCAAGAAGATCCAATACATCAATTTAAACTACGGAGGTCGATCAATATCAACTAGAACGTAAGTAACATTACAATACATCAAATATTTCTATAAGAAAATACACAAAATAGCAAAATTACTTGCCGCAACGGTTGAGGCGTTGACACGGCGCTCTTCACTGTAAGGTAAAGGTCCCGGGTACGAATCCAGCATACTTACAAATGGGCTTTTTTCAAAAACACCGGCACCCTGAGGGTTTATATGACTTCTGCTGTTTCCAACCCTCGTAAAAAAATAAAAAGTTAAGTTATAAAATGCACTTGACAATTTCTTTAAAGCAAATTTCAACCAAGAACTCGACACACAAGCTTTTGAGAAAATGGATGGTACAGCTTGCATTTCTTATGTAAAATGATACATTCACATAAGTGATTTGAGAAAGTAGAACGGCGAAATATACATATTAAAAACAGAAAATTTCAACTTTCAAAATTTTTTGGCGAAACCTATTCATAAGAAGTGGCGGATACGTATCCGATATTTTGAAGAGTAGAATCACCAAAAAATGGTTTGGTCCAAATCCGTGGCACAACAAACAACCTGGTCGTCCTCTTGTCAGGATGTGTATAGGATTGCATATCTCAGTTAAGTCTTGTACAGGATTAGTTCAGTATGGCTAGTCTAAAGAAATTTTCGTCCTATTGGTGTTTGTAGTTGTTCAAGTCTTCAATGAAGTTGTTGTCTGTTAAATTTTGCATGGGATTCTACGTCCAATAACTAGGCTTCATTTGTACCTCACTCGATTGGAAGTCGGTCATTCCTTGTTGTTGATGTACAGTGGACAGCAAGACGTTTTACAAAACAAATGTAAATGTACAAACAAAAAACAAAAATAAAAATGTACACTAGGTATCCTTTTTGCATTTTTGTGGTATCAAGGTTTCAAGGTTGTTTATAAGACAGAATTGGGATGGAAATTATAGCAATGTGGTGTATAGAAGAGTCATCACTAAACAGTGTACAGGATGGGACCAAGAATGCCCCTTGTGGGACGACTTTAGAACGTAGAAATGAAAATAAGCATATTTTAACCTTACTGAATAAAAAAATCCTTCATTATTAAATTGTTTATTGGCTGATAATTTGTTTGTCGTAATTATTAAATTTAACAATTTTTTACATAGAAGTATTATTTTATAAGTATTTTTGTTCATGCTGAAGTCCACAATGAACATCATATTGTTAGACATTTCACTTTTTTTTTTCATTTTGCACCGAGTTCCCCATCGTTCAACCGGTCGTCCAGTTTGTAAATTCAGGTTCAGAAATCCCCGCTGGTAATTTTCATTAGAATTTGCATAAAATGAAGGCAATTATTACCATTAAAGTGAAGCTTGTTCATTTGATTCCAAGATTCCCGCGCAATGAACCCTCACAACTGTTTCCTCCTAAGTAACAAATCTCACGTAAATTTTGTCCTTTATACAGATCACACCGATCCTTATGGTAATGAAAGGCATTTTTCATTATTCCCGAGGCTAGGACTTCTCAGAGGAGAATAATTCTTTAATCTGCTGAAAATGGACATTCAGCGCAACATTTCTCACATTTTAAACTATTTTTCCCTCCTTCCCAGGTTTGGGTAACACTGGGAACAAATCTGATTTCAGAAACCGGATTTGTTGAGTTACTTTTTTGTGCTAACATGTTTTTGTGATGTCTATATATATTACATATTTTATTAGTTAACAATAAATGTTGTATAGGGTAAAATCTGTTTATAACGATTTAGCCTGACAAGGAACGGATAGAAGACATTATAACATATTATAAAATAGAACAAGCTTTTAGCCAACAGATTTTTCTGTTGTTTTGATTATATATAGCAGATCCAGTCTAAATTGATTGTTAAAACGACGTCCTTTGGTTTGATACAGGAAAGGACTTCTTTTCCCTTGATGAAGCCCAGAACCACGAATCTCGCTATGTTTTATTAAATCCAAATACGGTTTTATATATATATATATATACAAATACAATTTTAACTAAGAACGACAAATATTGTAATGAACTGTAAACGAGCTTTTTCATGGGAAGGGGGATATTTTCCTCTCTATTTCTGCTTAAGTAACACTGGGGGCAATACTGATTTGAGGAAGGGATTGATTATATTAGTTTTTTAGTTACTTTGCATTATCATGTTAAAGTGCAATAATAGTAGTAATGTAATTATTGAATATTTGATTAACTGCCAATAAATACTGTATACGACTAAATCCGTCAATAACCATTAAACCTGAAAAGGATCAGATATAACCTCATTAAAAATCGGTTTTGGACAGAATCACGTACATGTACGCACTCGTGTTGGATATGAAGAAAGGGACGAAGAATTCAAAGTGAATTGATTTTCAAAGTACCGTCCTTTCTTCTGAAACGTAGAGCGGAATAGTTACGTTTTCCTTGAAAAATCCGAACCAAATATTTCATACTGATTTGTTAATTTTCAATATGGATAAAATGATAGTAGAATTTTAGAGTACGTAAAAGAGAGGTCGAAGTAAAACGGGTTTTCCCGCCATTCAATTCTGGAGTAACCCTGGGGGTAACACTGATTCCAGTGGGATTCTTGGTTTAGTGTGTACTTCGTTTCTGTGCATTAAAGGGTGTTTATAATGTGTAAAACAATATTGGATATTTGATTAATTACCAAAAAGTGTTCTTTAGAACAAAATTAATCTGATCTTAAGATTTAACTGAAAAATATATATTATTTTTTGGTATACTGGTTCAAATTTTCTCTAAAAGTATCTATGTCGATAAAATAGGCCGTAGACTCAATTGTCCCCGGGAATAAAGTCTGTATTAACTCAATTTTAACAACACTTAACGCAGTCATCTGTAATATCTTTCCTCGAGATATTATTTACACGGGTAGTATGTAAATTGGTCTAATTAGTGTTGATGTGGGAAAAACATGTCAGCCTGAAGTTTCCATTCATACCCTACACAATTTCACAATGTTTATCTCCTAGCATTAGTCTAAAACGTCAAACATAATCAATCTGATACAACTATTGGGCAAGTGGAAATGTTTTTATTGTTGTTTAATGTGTGGAATTTTATACTTGTTTTTTTCATTAACTCGATAAAGTTACGGTCAATCGGTATCTGCGTATCTCTAAGAATTACTTCTATTTCTACTCCCCTACTAATTGTTTTCTCGATTAAATCAATTAGTTCGACCATATTAACAATTCTCGGCTCGCTTCCCATGACTCAGAAAGAGGTGTTGCATAAGCCTCATCACAAGGCGGGCTTGTAATTTTGTTTTTTCCAATAAGACCAAGTTTTTCTCTAATTGGAGTCAAGTTTGAGATGTTTTCCTCGGTGGATTTTCTTCTAATTCGTTCGGTTCTTGTTGTGAACCATGTGGGGAGGGTGGTAGGGTTCGCGCTTAGAGATTCAGGTCATGCTTAAGTACTTCGAGTTCGGAGGTCACCTGCTTTAACCCGGTCCCCTCCTTTTGCCAGAACAGTAAAACTATTGTTAACACACACACACACGCACGCACAGTGAGAAAGTATGAGGTAGAGTAAAGGATGAGGACAAATAGGGAGAAAAGGATAATGAAATTGAGATATGTATATACCAGAGAGGAGAGAGAGAGAGAGAGAGAGAGAGAGAGAGAGAGAGAGAGAGAGAGAGAGAGTGAGAGGAGGAGAGAAAGAGGTAAAGAGACATTACCTGTGTCCTTTGTTCCACTTATAAATTTCTAATTCTTCTGGATTTCATCAATTATTCATTCATTAACATTTAATGATTAGATTTAGCGTCATATAATTGAAAACTTCTTAACTCAGGAAAAACCCTAATGAGTTATTTGGGATATCTTAGGCTATAATTTATTTGTGAGGGTTAATTTTTTATCATTGCGTACTGTTTGTTGTTTTAACAACCCCAGGAAATTTTCATGTGGATTGAATCTAAGCATGTCCTGGAGTTAGCCTATTTTTCTAGAAGATTTGAAACTGACCCATCGGTCTTCCGGAGAACGACCAGGTCATATCCCTACTTCCTCCAAAACCACTCTATATGTTGTCCAGCTTAACAATTCATTACCACGACGTTGCCACGAATAAACGAGCAAATGAATTAACAAAAGAACTTGAAGAAGTTGCTTCCAATAAATTGAGAATCTCAGTACTCCCGAAGTCAAATGTTTCCTTTTAAATGATGGTGTGGTACTAGCGTGGAGGTTTATTTCACCTCAAACCAAACCTGCCTGTTTTCATTTATTCGACCTTAAGAAGTCATTTTGATATATAAATAATAGAGATATATAATAATATAATAGATAGATATATAAATATATAGATAATAGAGAACATCCTAGCCATACCCTACATTCTCCATGACCAGTCGAGCTAAACACAGTGCTACCTTAGATGCACGAAGTTGCCTCCAATAAATTGAGAATGTCAGTACCTCTACAAACAAATGTTTCCTTTTAAATGATAGTCGGTGTGGTACTACCGTGGAGGTTTATTTCACCTCAAACCAAACCTGCCTGTTTTCATTTACCCGACCGTAAGTACTCATTTTGAGAGAACGTCCTAGCCATACCCTACATTCTCCATGACCAATCGAGCTACTACAGTGCTACCTTATATGCACGAAGTTGCCTCCAATAAATTGAGAATCTCAGTCCCATTGCAGTACTGGCCATGGACGTTAATTCCTCAAACCATTGCATATGACATACGGTCTCGTTCGTCCAAAAAGACAGCTTTAAGCCATTGAATGTTGAATGAGCGACGAGCGCGATAATTTTGTGTCAAATTTAATTTTACCAATAATTTATGTACAGGGTTTTTCGGGGTGCGAAAATAGAATATCAACTTTTTTCTTGTTAAAAAACATATTTTAGCACAATTTGCAGTCTTTTGGTCAAATTGATATTATTGAATATTGACATATTTAATTTCATAGGATCTGTCTGTTATAGGGATTTTCTGAAGACTTCCATTTTTTTAATTTATAAATATTTTTTGGGTCAATCCTTTCTGAAGTAAATAAATAATAGATAGAGTCAACAACAGCAAGTACAGACGGCCAAAGAACAGGAAATTCACAAAAATTCCGTTAACGTAACAACAGTCAGCTATTTCTACCAGGGGAAAAAACGTAGCCGATGTTCATCGTACGTCCCTCCCGACTTGTTCAAAGCAATTTATACAATTCCCCGCCAGTTGTATTGCCAGCGGGATAGATGAATGAGCGCTAGCAGGGAAGTGCTAATGACTGGACGGGGTCGGAGTCCGGCTGGAATATTAATGCAGCAAGAAGACCAGTAGCCCTGCCACCACGCCTTCAAACGGCCCACCTTATAATAAACACTATGTATTAATCAACCTCTCAAAGTCATTACAATCTCCCACCTCTATTTATTATAATTCGATCTCCGGTCCGCCCGATAATCGTCCCTGCTCTCTTATCGCATCCCAAACCCGGAATCCATTATAGTCGGCCCGAGATGGACAAGTCCCTACGGAGATCTCGACAAATAGATAATATCTGTATAAAGATTAGATGTAATAAGGGGCGGGCTTCTGACAAAACGTCGGGGTAAAACTTTTGTATTTTTTTGTCATCGTAACATTTTTATACTGAAATATGCAGACGTTAATCTTCAAATGCCTAATGGCATTGATTCAACGCTTTAATTAATCGTTCTAATTTATAAAAAATATTTGTTCAACTTAATTAAACCTTCTAGTTATAAAATATGCAAAAACGTTCGATAAGTCCTGACAATTAAATAATAAAAATCGAATGACCAATTATTATATCCTATTATTCTATTGTTTCCAAAAGGAATATGTTTTATTTATCAATATCAACATTGACATAGGCGAGTCAGCACACCAGGATTATATTANTATATATATATATATATTCAACTAATTTTTGACAAATACCATTGAACCTTGCTAACATTTCGGGTTCGCCGTTTAGGTTTTTAACGTTTCTGGAAATGGGAGATTCATGATTTTATGAAATTCTATACTTATTCTATTTTCCATACGTTTATTTTTCCGAGATTTTTCAACCCTTTTTTAACTTCAAATTTACGTAAAACTGTTTTCTTAAATTTTTTATACGACCTATTTTGTTGGTTGTAATGTCACGCTAAAATGTATAAAAGTTTTTTCTTTTCTAATCAACATGCTTCCATGTGGATTCCTGTGTAGTCTCATCGATTGATGGGTCCTTGCGGTAAACAATTAAATTGAAGAAAATTATATTCCCTAAACTTCTCCACAGGTGTCCTACCGACTGCTTATAGTCTCGATCGAGAAACTAAGTTTAAAAAAAAACCTTTATTTAATATACACTTACAAACTTTTACCCATTCAATAGAAGAGTTCTATTGAAGTATGTATCTAATTCGGAGTTTCGGGTGGATCTGAATTAGAAGAGGGGTCTTGATGCTTAGCTCGATAATTTTGACGATATATTCCATATTTTTACATAAGGTACTGGTAATTAGGAGATATCGTAGAAACACAAACCGTAAATAGTACCTTGATTACTTCCCTTATTTACTTTTCTTCTGATTAATCCTGTTTGCGCAAAAACTAGCATTATGTCCTTGCATTCTGCTACACCTAAAGATCGTTTTCAGTAATTCTTTTTCTTTCGTTGATTTTATTTGATATCATTCTTACACTTTTAACCGTTTTCCAATGGCTCCATTCAGTCATTTGAGTGAGTATGATAGTGTCAGGGTCATACCACTGTTCGAGGAAGGATAAAAACCAGCGCGAAGTCGCCAGGGGAAGGTGTAAATTACTTTACAATAAGGAGGATGTCCAAAACAGGGTCGACCGTGGTCTACAGAAGGCCGAGAGAGAGAGTGAGAGAGAGAGCGAGAGAGTTTGAGAGAGAGAGAGAGAGAGAGTGTGAGTGAGAGAGAGAAAGAGAGAGAGAGAGAGAGAGAGAGAGAGAGAGAGAGAGAGACGCGATTCATCCGTGTTCAGGCACTACGAAACCGCAGCATTACGGGAAATGAGATAAGAAATCTGATAAGCAAGTCCGAAATGTTCTGATATCCTGTAGGACTGTAAGAAGAAGGCTCAGTTGTGTTGTCCTCAAGATAATAGAAATTCTTATTTTAATCATTTGTAAAAATGTCATAATCGGATAAGATTCAGAGGGATAATAAATTTTTATGCTAAACATTGTTGATTGGCCTGAAAGTCAAATCAACCCTCTTAACGCTCCTATGCTTCGACAAGAACATTGGGTCACTATTTTTCGACGTAGTATCCCCAAAAAAATGTGTCATTCATTTCGGAAATCCCAAGTCCGTGCCCTACTTTTGTGAATTGACAAGTATTTCGGAACACAGTTATAAGTAATCGTCTCAGAGTAGCCAGTTATAAGTTATTGATCATGCTTGTTTTGTACTTTCGACAAGCGTCGTGTCAGAAAATTACGGCTTAAGGTGACTGCTAACAGGCCCCAGATTTGTTTAAAACGCCAGACACGTTAATTACTACTTGGGGTCCACAGCTTACCGACACCTTTAAAGGGGAGAAAGTGTGAATCGTTGGTTTTGATTCAAGTATAGTCGAAGATTTATTACACCTGGCCTACCCGACAAACTTGTTCATTCGTTAAAAACCGGCTTAGTATTACATATAACGTATGTACCAGTTTTAACAAAATTGTTACGAGCTTAAGAACCTGGAACAGACACTGTCAACATCGTGACACATACATCTCTCGGAGCAGGACATCAATGTATTACACATGTACGCTACACAGGCCATCACAATATATCAGTTCTTGTTCAAATGTATGAGTGGTATAAGTACATGTAGCAGGGCATCATGGGTGCTGCTTCAACGGCTTATATACTCATAAATTCATAAAGGAGGACATACAAATCCTGGAGTTTCCTGAGCATCAAGTAAATAAGCACCACCGTTCGAAAGAGAACCATTTTTTCAAACTAGATTTTAAGCTGCTAATTGTTTATTAGTACGGAAGACAACTGACAATGCCTCATAAGTGGTCATGTTGGGAACACGACTGGCCATATCCATACCACTTGAGTTACATGCATTCAATGTAATAAAGTAAAAAATAAAATAACAACAAAATATTTCAACGTAGTTGCCACTAATAATTGGAAAACACCTCCCAGTTTCTTTAGTCAAATGTTCCTAAGACTGTTGGCGTGATCGTTTATATCACCTCAAAACATACCTGCCTTTGGACTGGCTTTGACTCATTCATAGTGTTTGGAGTAAACCTTTCTCCACATCTTCTCTACTGCACTCAGTTAAAACTACAAACCAAACAGGGATTCATCATTAAGGGAACATCTGAAGGAAGATATCTGTTGGCGATAAGTCACCTTTCTACTCGATACTGTCAATGCACCCACTTCTGACCTATTCCGAGCTTGGTGGTCCTTTTCGGCTCGTTATGATTTGCCTCTTAAGAGCTGTTTATGTGACGGTCTCAAAGTGGTGTAAAATAAAACGGCCAGCTCTAGACGTTGCTTTCCCGTATACTCAGTCGTCCTTAAAAGGACAATGAAGATCTTTAACGTCCGCTCTTAGCCTTTCGGCCTTATCGGACGTTTTGATTCTCAAGATGAGAGGTGACGCACCGCCGCATACGACAGAAGTGTGTTACTGCCGCAGATTGGTGTAGAGGCAGTTCAGCCCAGAGGGGCCAAGACAACCTCGCTCTCCGCTTGCCCATTCCGAGTGGTCGGGTCCGCATTAAGCATCGAACTGTATGCCGCGCGCAAAGGGCTACCTAAGCCGAAATACATCAGCCTGGTCTCCCGCTGATGTACTCCCTAGGTAGAGAAGGCCACTCTACCTCCCAGAGTAGTTGGGCTTCCCCAGCGTAGAAACTACCGGATCCGACTCAAGGCCGACACGATACAGCTTATGCTTTAGAGTACCGTTATTTTGCGCCCGGCCTCCCTCCTTGTAAACAAGGGTTGAGAGGGGTCACGGGGAAGAATGAAGGAACCTGGATTGAGAGAGGGACGTGGATGAGGACACGAGGACACCTTTCTTGGGCCCCGAGCCTTAACCACATTGTACCACCCGTCGTCGTTGTAGTTCCACATTATGTGGGCTACAACTCCCTGGGTAGATGCCAGCTCTAGACATGGTAGAACTTAATCATCCGGATCGACATCCTGGTAAACCATCATAGAGGCTGAAGCAGGATACTGCAAGTACATAACTGTCGTTTGCCAAAACATATTTTAGCTTATGAAACTATTCGGGTTCAGATCTGTTGATTTGGTTAAAAACTCTTACTCACAGATATCAATGATGCCTCACCTATGGAAGTCCGGCGGGGGGGGGGGGTTTCTAACTGCATATTTTTTTTAACTTCTTGATAATAGCTCCTCAGTAACCAGTCCTTGTCTTTCTACGAAAAATAACCTGCTTGTAGTACATTTATTCAATAACCTATTTAATCGACAATGCTCAGTTTTTTATTATTATAATCATTCTTTCTCGACAAAGAATTGTTCAAAATCCATTAAATTCGAAGAAAGAAATTTGGACGTCCAGTTTTTTGTGATGAAGTGTATGTAGGAAGAATATAAACGATCATCAATATTCTTTTTATGTAAAGGTAGGGAACGTTGTAAATACCGTGTAAATCTGAGGCGGCCACCCTCGAAGCGTCGCGGTAAACTCTGGAAAAGAATTAATAACCCGGGGGAATTTTTTTATTAGCAATCTTTTTTTTCTCAACCCTCCTGATGAATCGTGGCGATTAATGAAATCCAGAGTGGGACATTTTTCCCCATTGAAAAATCACTTTCGCGATTCCTCCCTCTTTTCACCTTGGTCCCATGACTAAGAAAAATGGCGGATAATTAAACGTTGATAAACATATTGGTAGAATTTGTCGTTTGGCCGAAACATTTTGCAAGATTTTACATGCTATAAAGTTTTTCTTTGAAACAAAGATGGATTCAAAATTATCCGAGCAACGAGTCACAACTGGCGCGCAATTAAGTTCAAGCTCATCATTATCCCAGGTCCAATAAAATCGCCCGTGGGAAAATTTCCCGGAACTTAATTGCATATTTTGTGGATCTTTTTACCCATTTTTAGTCATCTCTGGGAACAGATGGCCTCAATATGAAAGCCGGAAAAATGTAATGAGCATGTGAGTGTGTAAACTGTCGATAGATTCGGACGCTAGATAGGGCCTTTTAAAAATCCCGATTTTCTGTCTTTATCCGCCCTTTTTTCTTTTCGTTTATACATTTCTCAGCAATTAATTAATAAAATAATAGTTATAAAATTCTATTCATTTTCGTTCTCGTTCCCAGATTAATGTGAAATGCACGTGGGAGTTATATTTTGTGGATCCTCGATAAAAACAAAACAGGAAACACTTTTTTCACAGATAGCCAACTATTTCTTTGACATTATCAGTCACTTTACTGGTTCCGTCTGATTTCGGAGGTTTCCAAATTTTATCGGAAACTACCAAACTACATTAAAACTACTACAGCTAAAAAATGAATGAATAAGGTTTTGTTTATAGTGTATTTATGTATAGTGTAAGGAGAGAGGAAGAGATCATATAGAAAGAGATATATAAATATGTATATATAAAGGGAGGAGTCGATAGGTAGGTAGGTAAGAAGACGGAATGAGAGCTACAAAGATTGATAGATAGCGATGTGTATATATATATATATATATATATATATATATTGAGAGAGAGAGAGAGGAGAGAGAGAGAGAGAGAGAGAGAGAGAGAGAGAGAGAGAGAGAGAAAGAGAGTGAGAGAGAGAGAGAAATATGGGAGTGTGAGTAACAAGAAAAAACGTGTAAGGTGAGGAAATGGAAGATACCGAATTAAAAAGAAGAAAAGCAGGAAATGTAGAGATAAGTGAGAGAGAGATAGAGAAAGAGAGGGAGAGAAACAAAACAGAGAGAGACAGCGTGAGTGATAGTGAAAGGAGGATTGAGAGAAAGTGAGGGGGTGAAATAGAGAAGAGAGACAGAGTGAACGGGATACAGTGAATATACCCTTGAAACAGCAATAAAAAGCCCATTTTTCTCACTTAGAAAAATCAAATTTCACATTTTAACTAAAGAAAATTACCCTCCATAGGGCAAGTATTTCTTTTCAGAAGAACAAGTTTTCAAAACTGTAACAAAAATTAATCTAAACATTGCTTTTTAAAGATTCCCACTTTTAAACTGGTGAAAATCCAGAACTTAGAGAGTTGCGACAGGCGATTAGGTCCATTGAGCCCGTGTAATTGACTACCTTTCCACGTCGTTTTGAACCTTAACCACCTGGAATGACTGTTCTCATGTTCTAATTGACACTGCGTGACTCTAATTGCAATTATTGCACTGGTCAATAATCATTGTAATAAATAGACTCGTTACAGATGGCGGAGGGCACGTTTACAACATGATTAATGTTCGAAAATATATGGTACTTCATGGGGTGGGTCATAGTTAAGAATATCAGATGACACTTGTTTAATAGTGAGAATTTCTATAAATTTAGTTATTTTATGTATTGTTTTAATATGTATATGTTATTTTATAAATTTTATCTGGGAAATATAAGAATCTGCATTAGAATAAGAAGATGTAACCAAATATTCTTGCATCCCTTTAGCCAAAATTTTTATTTGTACTTATTTGGTATTTATTATTTAACTTTTATCCTCCAAGATGATGGAAGTTATAGTGGCTCCGAGACTTTGATATGTAAACTTGATGAAAGATTTCGACATGTTTTTCGCGAAAATAAATTTATTTTAAAAAATATTGCGTCTATAAAAAAATTTGGCAGATGAATTTCAACTAATGAAAATATATGTACATAACAACTGCTAACCAACAAAAAATGTCATATAAAAAAAAAATTAATCAAAAAAGAAAATTCGTGGACTTGTAAGCTATTTGTGTTCTTAATTATCAGTTAAGTCGAAATATATGAAAATTAATTAATACAAATTAATTAATTATTTCTTATTTTTTCACAAAATAAAAATGTAGCAGTGCTAATACTTCTTGTTTATAAATTTCCTGGATTATAAACTATTTGGAATACAGCATCATTATCCCAGCTACTAATTGTTTCCCTTAATTCAAAAATATTTGTCTAAACTTTATTATTTATTTCAATCACTTAATCTTTGTATGTAAGGTATTGGTTGAAATGAAAAAGTTAATGTCACGTGCGGGATTCGAACTCAAGTCCTTCAGCTAAATACGCCGCTGCACTAACCACTTGAGTTATCGTGACAAGTGGTTAGAGCACCGTCGTATTTAGCAGAAGGTCGTGGGTTTGAATCCAGCTCGTGACACTAACTTTTTCATTTCAACCAAAACCTTACATAAAATGATTCAGTAATTGAAAAAAGTAATTACCACTAAATTTAATGGGGTTATTATTTATCATTGTTTTGTCATTTACCCTATACCATTTGCGTTCTCTGACGTCTTCTGTTAGTGGCTATTTTATTCATTTTGTACAAATAACTGTCTTGATATTCTCATTTAGTTCGTATAATGTAATTTTGCTCAGTGTTCTGTTAAATATTTAGGGCATATCCTGCAGAACAGTACCTACCTCACCATGTTAAGTTAATATCAAGCAAGGAGTTCTCAAGACGGCAAATATAAATAATAAAGATAGACAGTTTTTAGGAAAAATAATTTTTTATGGAAAATATTTACTAATTTCTCCTAACCTCTTCACTTCCCAATGGACTAAGGATTGTGATTCGTCCAAATAAAGGAATACCTTTGCTCAAGTCCAATTCTAGCAATTTTCGACCCAAATTGGTTCACGTATCTTTACAGGGATGCTAATGGTTTAGGAATACGATATGTGTACAAACGTTAGATATTGCCAGATATTTATAATTTTAATGAGTTCTTCATCGATGTAAACAAAATAGCTAAATATTTAACACGTCAATAATATGAATTATTCAAATGAAACAAGCAATAAATGAATTTGCTGCATAATCACTGCTCTCTGTCTGTCTGTCTGTCTGTCTCTCTCTCTCTCGCTCTCTCTCTCTCTCTCTCTCTCTCTCTCTCTCTCTCTCTCTCTCTCTCTCCATGGTCAGGCATTACCTGTCTATATATTTATCTGTTTATCAATCTATCAATTTATACTTCTAAACTCTTACTCTCCTCTCTTTCACACTCTCATATTTATCTCTCTTTCTTGCTCTCGTCCCTCTCTCCTCTTTCTCTCTCTCTCTCTCTCTCTCTCTCTCTCTCTCTCTCCATAGTCAGGCATTACATCTGTTTATCAATCTATCAATTTAAACATCTAAACTCCCACTCCCTTTCACACAATCAATGTCTCACTGCACCTCTTTTGTAGCCTACATTTTTCATTCTTTATCGCACTTTCTCACTCTCTCCCTTTCTCTCTTTCTCTCTCTCTCTCTCTCTCTCTCTCTCTCTCGATTTCCACTTATCTACTTATCAAAATTCTAATTTCCTTCTTTTTTTAGACATCGATATTTGTCATTTATCTATATTTTTTGCTTCATTACTTGTTAGTTGTGTTCATTTATATTTTTACCTATTTAACATTCTTGTTCTCTAATTATTTATGTGTGTTCTTTCAGTCCTCAGTACCGCGCAATTAATTAACCCAATACCCAACCTATTTACTATCCAAGCATCACATATTTAATTGGTCAGCAATTGATCACTTTATGGGAGTTTTGATCTGAAGAGTTTAATTAAGATTTGAAGACAATTTTATTTTTGTTGTTATTCTGTGATTTTAGTTAACAGCAGAAAGCTGTTTGGATACAGAATTTGCCAGTAAATCTATATTGTTGGTCCAAAGGGGTCTCATCTGTTGATGAACCTGTAACCAACCTGGTCAGATTTAAAGTTTGTCAAGTTATAGAGGAATGTTTAAGGGTCATCTTTTCTCATTATTTGTGTTTGTACGGGTATTGTTATGTTGTAGGGAAGGGATGTGTTTGTTTGTCGGTAGGGATTGGCAATCTTATTAGACCGAATGGCCGAAAGAGAGGACAGAGGCCAGAAATCATTTTTCCCTTCGTTAGCCCTCAGCCCAGGACACGGTAAATATTGATTTATGGACTTCTCCCGGAGCAGGAAAAGACTCGGGCTGAGACTTAACTCAGTTTAACGACCGGTTTAACAAAACAGTGGAATTGGATTAGGCGCCTGCCGAGATCTCGTTAGGAGCGACCACCTCTATATGTATTTATCATAACTCGATTGTTGGGTAATAATGCAATTTGCACGGGCTCCCTATGGACGGCCGGCGGTTCTAATCCGATCAGAGATCCATGCGTGGACATCCCTCCGCCCTCTTACAGGTAGGACCCGCTCCTAATCTCGGCTTGCCCTCGGATTTGTTTGCCTCGGGAAAAAAAATTATCCGTAGATATAAAAAAATCCCCTAACAATACTGGAAGCAGAAGCGATATGATTTACAGACTTTTGCTCGTCATCGTTTAAAATAAAACGGCCAAATCCAGACAGAAAGCTTATTTTTTTATCTTACTTCACTCTATATTTTTATAAAATTTAAATAAATAAAGAAAAACCCACTTTAGAGAATTTCTTAAGCTTCATTTTAGAAAGAAGAAAATTTCTTTAACTTTTATTATTAAGTGGAAAACTGTTTTGGAGGATGACACAACCCGCACACATTCAACTTATTATAACCAAAAAGGCATAAAAACCCTCTTCACTCAAACGAAGTAGGTTTAATTTTATTCAGTTACTCCACCCCCTCTTGTTGATTTCGCTCAGTAAATTGTTCTCGTTTAATACAATAAATATTCAGTTCGTTAACAGTCTCATGACTGCATATTCATATGTATGTATTTTAATCAGTGTGTAATGTGGTTTTCGCTCTCGGCGGATCAATGAGTAATTTCATAATTACCTGTGCTCCGACAAATACAAATGTACTAAAAATCATCAATAAATTATCCAAATTAGTGTTTGTTTTGTTTAAACATAAAGTCTTGCATGAATATGTCCGATGAATTTCTTAATAATGCCACACAAAATTTTAGCTAAAATTTTGTTGAACTTTAACACTAGAAAAGAATTATTCTCAACAGCCTAGTAAAAACTGTGAATATTCAAATTGATTACTTGTTACTCCTTATGAGATTCAACGTGGTGATCATGAGGATCACTCGGAAGTTAAGTTCAAGATGATCATTATCCAAAGTCCAATGAAATCACTCTTGGAAATATTTTCTTGGGTCTTAATTGAACTTTTTGTATCTTTTTACCGATTTTTAGTCATCACTAGGGACATTGATTATATGAAAGTCCGGAAAAATTTAATTAGCATGTGAGTGTGTAAACCGTCGGATACCTCGTCTGTAAAGATTCGGATGCTTTTCGTTGATACATTACTCAGCAATGAATTTTCTTAATAAAAGAGTAGTTATAAAATAATATTCATTTTCATTCTCATTCTCAGGTTAATGTGAAATGTACGTTGGATTTAGATTTTGTAGATCCTCAATAAAAAACAACAAACAAACACGTCTTGTTTTTTCACAGATAGCAAACTATCTCTTTGACCGTACCAGTCACTCTGATTTCGGTGGTTTCGAAATTTTATGGAAAACTACTAAACTACAATAAAACTACTACATCTAAAAGAATGAATGAACAAAGTTTTTTTAAATAATGTATAGTGCAAGGAGAATGGAAGAGAAAACATATAGAAAGAAAGATACCAATATGCATATATAAGGGAGGGGTCGATAGGTACGTAGAGACACAGATAGATAGATAATAGTTAGAGAGAGAGAGAGAGAGAGAGAGAGAGAGTGAAAGAGAGTAAAAAACAATTCAATAGAAATTTAAATAGAGAGACGTAACGAAGAAATAAAGATGAGAGAAAGGATCTTACATAGACTGAGTGAAAAACAGTTATAACATAAAGATACATAATGAGAGGTAAAGAAGAACTAGAGATATAGAGAAAAGACGGAAGTGAGAAGAGAGAAGAGAGAGAGAGAGAGAGAGAGAGAGAGAGAGAGAGAGAGAAAGAGAGAGAGAAGTAAAAAACAGTGAAATTCATTGAAAGTTAAATAGAGAGACGTAACATAGAGAGATAGATAGTTGAGAAGGTAGGCAAGTGGATAGAGACATAAATAGATAGATAGGTAGGTGGAGAGAAAGAGAGAGAGAGAGAGGGAGACGGAGAGAGTAAAAGAAACAGTCAAATACAATACAAAGTTAAAAAGAGATACGCAACGAAGAAATAAACATATCATTTAAGAAAAGCGAGAGAGAGAGAGCGAGAGGGGGGGAGAAAGAGAGCGAGAGAGAGTGAGAGAGCGAGAGGGAGAGTGTGAGAGAGAGAGAAAGAAAGAAAGAAAGAGAGAGAGAGAGAGTGTGAGAGAGAAAGAGGGAACTATAACACTTTAAAATAATAATTCACAACAGCCTAGTAAAAGCTAATTTTACTCCGTAGTGAAAAAACTATTGAAATCATAAATATCAATTATTGTTAGAATCGACAAAGACAACAAATCATACCCATCGTTTTCCCCTTTTTTTAAATATTATATTTAAGAACAAGGTAGGACACTCTGCAAAGGATTGGGTATAGTTAAATTAAAGTAAAATCTATTTGATTTGTTTTGTACTCTCATTATTTTATTCCTCAATCCAAGGCCAGAATTCTTCAAATCGCAAGATTCACAAATGAAACTAGAAATGCCGGAGTATACCGACCGTTTGAGGGGTTGTGCGCCGGCTACGTCCCTGATATCCAGAAAGGGTGGTACCTCCTGCGTTAGAATTTGTTTCCCTTTGAAGTGCCGACACGTTGCCATGGCTCCAACAGATAACGAAATATAATTGGGCCCGAGGGGTGAGAAAGATCAAAAAGGAACGCGGGGGTGAAGAGCCGCCATTACCGTCGTTTTAACATCACGACGCGCTAACAAAGACTCGAACCTCTTGAATTCGCCAAGGCTGCACAAGTGGATAATTACGAAAGATGAGGGGTTGGCTTTCTTTTCCTGTAAATAATTCAATTAGAAAATCAAAGGACGTAGTATTTGAGAACCTCATTCTTTAACGCCTTGAATACCCTTTGCATAAAAATTCGGCACTTGCGTTTTCTTTAAATAATGAGCTGTTCACGCCTTTTGTAAAGAATTTGTTTGATTAAAACTGTTAGGAGACTCCATCTTCTAAACAATATCAAGTAAAAATACTTATTATTTAAGATCTCTATATTGGTGACAATCATTTTGGTTTGGTCTTCAAGCAATGCAGCTTTGTCACTTATTGTATTTTTCATAATACTTTAATTCAATTGACCTATGTTATGCTGTATCAAGGGTTGTTGTTTCTTCTCTCCAATTGCAGAACGTACGCAGGGTATCTTTAAATATACCAATGTTCTTTAGGCGATGTCCTGATCAATCGCCAGTCGTCTAATGTTTAGGGCCTGTTTTTTTATTAAGAAAATATAATGAGTTAGCTAGGTTAGATCCATTCTGACTTCTTAGAACCAAAGGTTTTGATTCCATACCCAGCAGCCTACTTAATTTTTGACTAATGTCTAAAATGACTTTTCCCCTGCACATCTTTGTGCCATCCGTTTAACAAACCTTTTGCCTTTTTGAGAAACCTTATTTCCCTTTGGATTCCTATTATTCATTCTTAATTGACAGATATTATGTGAAACAGTCTCTTGGTCGCTGTATCTGTAGAAAGGGGCGTTACAGCTGTTCCCTGTTGGACGCAGATGTACTGTTAGTACCTAGCAATTGTTTTTGAATATATTAATCTGACGACTTGACCAATTATTCTTAGATAAAATACATTATCAATGCTATTATTCTTTGGTTCATATTCGTTTTTTGTTCACCAGTTTGAGTGCCCTGGACAGGATTTCTTACAGTTTAGTCAGTTTTTGCATTTTTAGTACTATTGAGTATTTCTTTGCAAAAAATGTAAAACTTAGACAATAGGTCATCTCAAAAAAACCACAACCAGTTTTATCCACAACGTTTCGGATTTATTTTAATCCTTCCTCAGGTGAGTTAACGCCTATACACAGAACAAATATCTCTTACATTTTTTTTTTTAGATCAATATTAACGCCTCTACACAGAACAAATATTTCTTACATTTTTTTAGATCAACATTTTAACGCCTATACACAGAACAAATATTTCTTACATTTTTTTTTAGATCAACATGTTAACGCCTATACACAGAACAAATATTTCTTACATTTTTTTGTTAGATCAACATTTTAATGCCTATACACGGAACAAATATTTCTTACATTTTTTTTAGATCAACATGTTAACGCCTATACACAGAACAAATATTTCTTAAATTTTTTTGTTAGATCAACATGTTTCACAGAACAAATATTTCTTACATTTTTTTTAGATCAAAATGAAATTTAAGAAATATTTGTTCTGTATATAGGCGTTAAATCACCTGAGGAAAGATTAAAATAAATTCGAAACTTTGCGGATAAAAACTGGTTGTGGTTTTTTTGAGATGAACTATTATCCCACTTCAAGAAGGAAAAATCATAAGTTAAACTGTTGAGGTCGAAACATAAGAAAACATCGTAAAACTTAGACCAAATCAGACCAAATTTGGTTGTTTGTCTTCTCTTGCAGACTTATAAGCAAAATCGTTAAAAAAATGTTAGTGTTTATTGCCAAATTCGAGTTTGACATTAGATGAGACTGGTATTATTATGGACAGCCTATAACTATTATAGTTTAAAAATCTGCGAAAAATCTGTTCCGACTTGCGTGCGGGCAATCAACCCAATCTGTAACATTTCCTGGTCCTTCAGATTCGAACAGAAAATACCACCGGGTCCGAAACTCTGCGTGACGATGGTCCACTCAGGTAAAACCGACCGGGAAATCAATACGGGATTGAATAAAGACTATCATTACAGACGGTGGCATGCGGCTGGTGGAGATGTCATCCGTCCTCGGAAAAGACCGGCCGTTTATTAGGCATAAAAACATCATTATTCCACTTAAAAAATTGTTTGGATTCTTGGTCTAATATGCCTTAATTTATTGCTTCCAAAGCTACTATGTCTACATAAAGAAACATTCAATTTCAAAATAACGCAAAACATTTTTGTGGACTTTTCTATCAATTTAGATCATAATAATATTTATGATAAAAAATCCTTGTTTTACTTGTAGATAGATTAAAGTTGCGTTGATGCACAAAGTAAAGTTAATTTATAAATCTGAAGTAATAAAAAAGTCAATACTTCAAAACTTTACTGTCTTCCATGATAAATATTTTTAATTTTTAGTAGGTTTGTCTCTATTTTTTTTTTTTTTGACTAGACATGAAAGATTTTCAAAAGTTCGAGGTCATTTGAGTGTTTTTGTCTGTATAATTATCTGTTCAGCCCTCAATAAATCCGATTGATTAATCTCGTCGTCACCTCTCCCTAAAAATCTCCCTTTTTTAGTAACAGGCAGTAATTAAATATATTAATAATTTATGAATCACAAAAATAATTTACTTAAGAAAAAAAAGATAAGCAGGAATTGAATATATTAAGAAATTTCGAAACCCGATAATTGTCCTCGACAATTTTTTTTCCACTGATGTCTTGATCCCTTGCGAAATGCCTCCGCTGGAATAGCGCGTCGCGGAGATGAAAAATCGCAAGTCCGACCCAGTTGTTTTCAGATGTTATGATGGCAATGACGGTCATTATCCTTCACAGTGATTAACGGCTGACACTAATTGTTACCTATGCCTTGTGTTTCGGTCAAGAAAGAACGTTTAGGCCATAACTCCTCGGCTCTATTCATCGTAATCGGTCTAAAGTATTTATTTCCATATCCTGGTAGCCTGTTAACGGTTATAAATTGTGTTGTGGAGTCGTTGTGAGGTACTTTAGAAAAAAAAATTTCCACCCTCCACAACACTCCTTGGCGTTACATAACTTTCGTACCTTTGAAATAGTGTTCTTAAAATTATCTGCAGTTCATTAATTAACAACGTTACCAGCTTCAATTAACAAAATCTGTTCCTGTAGAAAAATTGATGAGAAAATTGGTAATAAATGGTAAATGATATTTTATCAAATCAGCCAAGGGAATTTCCTAAATACTTAATTGCTTTTCATAGGATCGACAAATAGGACAGATGCAATAATAAACATGTTTGAAGTTGCAGTTTTAATTTTGTGGCCAAATCTCTAGTTGAAAGTATATCCGATATGAGAATCGTGCTCTAGCCAGCGAGTATAGTTCCCCATAGATTTTTGGAGAAAATATGGTTATTCTAATGTATGTAATACAAATAATTTTGTGCCACTAAAGTTGAGTGTGAATGTATTTATTGGCGTAAATGTGCATTGGGAGAAGGCATACAGCAGAATATTGACTACGCCATCGCCACATACTACCACCCTAACTGAGTGAATGGTATATAAAAAAAAGAGTGTTTTTAAGAGTGAGTGCGAGAGTGAATGGAGTTGATTTTAGATGTGATTGCGTTCAGGGCTGAAATAACCTAGTTGGTACCCATAGCTTGGTCAGAAAAGACCGACGTCTAACCCCAGACTGCCTAGGTAGGTGATTCTCGTGTCCTGCCGGGAATATATTATAAGTTAGAAAACCTATTGTTATCCTGGAAAGTAAAAAACAGAGGCCATCGAGCAAGAATATGCAGAAGGTTAATAGATTTTCTATGTTTTCAGTAGAATAGGAATGATCAGATTTGACCTTCTAAGAGATTTTATTTGGTAATATTAAATCAAAAATTCAACTTTGCCAAGCTTTCGACCCGGGCGTCAAGGTCATCATCAAGGCCTATGTTTTCCAACATATTAACAACAATAAATTAACAGTTATTCCTGTATGGGATGCCCTGCCAAATAAATATATAGGCCAGACCATGCAAAGGCTAAAAAATAGAATGTAAGGACATAAACATGACTGTTAAGATCCATCCAAATTTTTAACCGGGATGTCACAACACCGGGCACAATTTTGATTTTGATACGTTGATGTGTTGCATAAAGTATCTTCAGAGATAAGAAGAAAAGTAAAGGAGACTTGTTTCATTAACGTGGAAAAGAACTCTTGTAATGGCAGAATGATTTTCCAAAACTCAGTCCAGCTTATTCGGGTTTGTTACAATTTATAAGAGAGAGGTCGTCAAAGGTGTGATTATGTTATCACGTGTCCTTCCCAATGTTGTAGCTAATTGTTTGGTTAGAGTTTTCGATTGTGTATGTATAAATTACTAAGAGTTAACATCCCTGTTTTTATAATGTCTTTTTACTACAAATTTTATTTAAAAACCCAATATAGTAAGTATTTACCTGTGCCAAAAATTGGTAATTGCGTGCCTTTATAAAATACTGTTAATTTCTTGGAAAATATAAGCCCTGAACCTTGAAGCCCGGGTCGAAAGCTTGGCAAAGTTGGAATTTTGCTTTTTATTCTACCCCTTGACCATAATATTGATTGATACCCCTTGATCATACTCAAAGTATACTTCGATAGGTCGATACCTTCTCTTCAATAACTTAAATCAGAAATATTAGACTCATGCTTAAGTTTTCTTGCCAATGGACCCTGAAAATCACAACTTTTGATTATATTAACGATAATATTTTTTACAACACTAATTTAGCTATAGAAAGAACAATTGTTTCACTTCGGACGGTTCTATTAGCATTAAAGTGGTAATAAAAACAAGAATGGCCCTCATAAAATCAGAATGGAAAAAGAAATGTAATCCTACAACTAAGCCAAACGTAATTCGGCAGTCGCAGAAGGATGGTCCGTTGTCACGGCAGGTCCTAAATGTGTCTTGGCGTGACCGCGGTCATCACAGAGGCATTAATGCGAGATCGTTTAATGCCCCTTGGCTTACCCTTTCCGACGGTCGTCCCGGATTAGCCGGGGATGAACATTAATACAAAAGGCTCGTGCTCACCTGGGCCTTCCGCCGGAAACCTGGAACAAAAATACAACTGTCATTATTGGGGGTTCGTGAAGAGTGATAAGCTATTTTACAAGCGTTCCCATGAAATCGTGATAATAAACTTTATTGAAGATATGGTTGTTAAACATTAATATTAATTTTTTTATTGTAGCCTATATAAAATTGAATATTATTAGTTTATGCTTCTTAAATGTTCAAAAAACTACTTTAAAACAATGCATATATTGTACAGAATCAGATTTTTTTCAACTCATGGTTATGAAATTTAGATTAAGTATGAAGGTCAGACTTATTTAAGAAAATATTTTCAACAAACCAAATAATTTTTCTACTTTAGGGACTGGTTTTTGAGACAGCTAGTCAATAAATGTAAAATGGAAAGCATTGTTTTTTTATTTCATCCCTCTTCATCGCAAACTCTGACTCTGGGAAGTAAACGTGGTTAGTTAAGTCCCTACTTAGATTATCGGGATAAAGTTCTTTCCTAATTTCTATCTATTTTATCCATTGTCGTCAAATTATGTTTTGTTGTATTTTCTTAGTACGTTGATTAGTTTTCTGAGAAAGGTAGGCACTGTATTTTTCCCATCATCCTTTTATTTTTTGTAACACTGTGGGCAACAGTAATTTCGAAGTCAGGTTCGTTAGTTTGGTGCACTAGTTCCTACTTACGATATCGAGGTTAAATTTGTTGTGGTACGATGAAAGCTGATTTATCATGTGTTTGAAGGAAATTTTTTTTATAAATATAACATACCTCTCGTGCAGGAAGACTGGAGATCTTTCTGGTAACGTTTCTGGGACATTGTTTCTACATTTGTAGCCCCTCCACGCGTGGTGAAAAGAATTTAAACTATCTCATACCTAAACATTCAATCATTACCTAGCCTAATGTGCGGGTTTCAGAGTACTCGATATTCCACTGAAAACCCGCCCTTATGTTCGCTAATAAATACATTCATACTTTATGCACAATTAAAATTTACATTTGCACAATGAGACTAAAATACTAACCTAGATTGATGGATTTATGGTGTACTTGATATTCCACCACAGACCCACCCACGCAAACTCTACTATCGCACTAAGGAATACATTCAATCAAGCAGCACTCATTTTATATGTACATCTAACAATGCAGAGCCACTGCCGCATTTAATATTACGACAGTGCCTCCGCGCATTCTCTCTACAAGACACCTAGCTTAATACTAACCTAAATCTCTGGGTCTGTGGAGTACTCTCTATTCCTGTACTACCCACTTATTCACACTCACTTTCGCGCCAATAAATACATTCATTCTACACAAAACACACAAAGAGAAAACTAACCTAGTTCGGTGGGTCTGTGGTGTACTCGATATTCCACTACCCACACACACACACACACACACACACACACACACACACACACACACACACACACACACACACGCACGCACGCACGCGCACACACACACACACACACACACACACACACACACACACACATTCGTGCCAATAAATACACTCTCTGCAGGAAGGGAAAAAACACGCCTGGAAAAAACATCAAAGGCGACATATGCATCTATTTGCTTCAGATATTCCATTATTTTTTTGTTGCTGGGTTGTAAAACCTCTTTCCGACTCGACGAGGAGCCATATTTTGTTCTGTGCTGCGCCAATAGTTCGAATTCTGTTAGTATATGTTTAACAGTTATTTATGCGCCACACAGGGGGCATCTCCGTAGTCTTTTCTCCGCCAAGAAATGATCATGCGTCAGCCTGGTGTGGCCTATTCTTAGTCGAGTCAACACTATTCTCTCTTGTTCATACTCTCCCCACGGTTTGACCAACGTTTTTATCTCGTTTAGTTTGTCGGTCATTCTGTCCTAGCGGTTCTGCCAGTTTTTCCAACAAAGGTTCTTCATGTAGTTTTTGACGTCCGCTGGGCTTACGAGAGTCTCCGGGTCATGTGGCATTATCTCTGTTTCCTTGGCATCTCGATCGGCATTTTCATTATCGTCTATACCTATATGCCCCGGTATCCAGGCAATAACCTTTTTTTGTTCGTGTATTTTCCTGATTTTCTCCTGTATTGACTATATTAGTGGGTCCATGGTGAAGATATTCCGGATGGCTAAGACGCACTGTGTGAGTTTATATCGTTATTCCTCTTTAGATTAAATCACAACTTCCTAATTATTGGAAAAAGGAAGATCAAGATAAAGATGGAGAGAGAGAGAGAGTGAGAGAGAGAGAGAGAGAGAGAGAGAGAGTGAGGGTGAGGGGGTGAGAGCAAGAGGAAGAGGAAGATTGAGAAAAGGGAGATTATGAAAAAGAAACAGAAAAAAAGGATGAATGAATGAATAGTTTCATTAAAAAAAATGGCAAATTTAGGTTCCGAACGACCTATCTTACAATTAATTAGAAAATTAGAGAGAGAGAGAGAGAGTGAAAGGAAGAGAAAAACTGACAAAAGGGAGGTTGTGAAAAAGAATGAATGAATAAGGCTTTGTTTAAAAAAATCCAAATTTAGGTCCCAAACGGCCTCTCTTACAATTAATGAGAAAATTAGAGAGAGAAAGAGAAAGAGGGAGAGAGAGAGTGAGAGTGAAAGGAAGAGAAAAACTGACAAAAGAGAGATTGTGAAAAAGAAACAGGAAAAAAGAATGAATGAATAAGGCTTTATTTAAAAAAATCCAAATTTACATCCCAAACGGCCTCTCTTACAATTAATGAGAAAATTAGAGAGAGAGAGAGAGAGAGAGAGAGAGGGAGGGAGGGAGAGAGAGAGAGAGAGAGAGAGAGAGAGAGAGAGAATATAATTTATAATGATTGTGTAATGTTATTTTGAAACTCTTTTAATTGTCATATTCTTAATGAAATATTATGTATATATACATAATTCCGGTTACTTTTTATTCTATTTTCTTTCCGTCGGAAGGACGTAATTTTCACTTAAGTAGAGTTAAACGTAGTTCAGTGATGGCCACTCGATGACCGAAAGAAAATCGTATAAAAACTTTATTTCCTCAGCCCCGGAATTGTTTTTGTGCCGGGTAAATGGAAAACGAGCAGGATGTATGTGATACGCGCCAGAAGCCATGTTGGTGTGGAATCAATGGAGTGTTGTGTCAACAGGGAGCGTTGACAAGCCCGAGGCCCCCCCACGGTTTCCCTTACGTCACTATCTCTCTCCCTCGCTCCAACTCGCTCCAACTCCCCCCCTCTTATCACGCTATCTCAAATTTTCCTCATATATCTTTCCATCTTGCACTTATTGTCCCATACATCGGGTAAAGGGAGAAAAGGGATTCTTGCCAACTTGGTCCCATTACTAAAACCCAGATAAAATCATTTTTAATGATGCGTGGGTGATCCCCTCATTTCACCCTTGAGCGTTTTGTTTGTTGTTTTCAATTTACATTGTTTAGCAACATAAAATATAAAACATAACGACAGGTTCTCAATTGAAAATTTTATCAGAGCTCCAAAGCCAAAATGTTTTTATATTAATGAAATTGTTTATTATTCTTGGATCGAAAAATTTAATCAACACACAAAACACTAAGTCACATAGGCAGTATTTATATACCATGATGATTGGAAGAAGAAGAAGTAAATTTATTGAAATTTATACATTTTCGTTTTTACAATTAAATTTACAAAAGATAATGGACAATAATCCATCTGCCAGGTTGGTGGTTTTTCATAAAACAATTGTACGTATGTCGTAAATAAAAACAGACGAAAGTGATAGCTATTATAATGATTTATACTATATACAATTTATAGATATACTTGATTTTTAACGCACAAATCAAATCTGCAAGTTTTAACATGTAAGTTATTTCATCAAAATAAATAAATTAATAATAATAATTTAAATATTTTAATTTTCTTGGCAATTCTCTAACATGAAATAAATAAGCAAATAGGAATATTAACAAATAAATAATATGTAACAAATGGACTTTAGTGGATTAGCTTGCAAGTAAGATCATAAAATCATAAACAAAGTTTTCATTTTTAACAATCTACAACTACTTACAATAATAACATGAAATAGGTTTGATTATTTTTGTAAAAAGAAAATTGTACTTTTTAAATTCTTTATCGGTCTTAAAACCCCATACGTGCGCTCCATAACATATAATAAATTATGGACTTCTTTTCTGCATCAAACACTTGAAAAATCCCCACGATTGGTGTATCGTTCTTTAATATGCAATTTGACAACGTACAGTTTATGCCAAATTTCTCCTTTTTTTTTGCTTTTTTTGAGTCACGCGCCCATTCATAAACAGTCGAGGTGTATGGGTGATGTCCAAATATTTGTAGCTGTTAATGACTTCCATTTGGGTATGTCCCAGCTTCCAAGATTCATTTCTCGCCATTTTACCACCATTTATAAAAACAACAATCTTAGACTTTGCGAGATCAACCTCAAGGTTATACTTTTTGGTATATGTGTGGTGATTAGTGACCGTTAATCGATGATTATTCAAAAATCGTGAGATGCGATCTGGTGTGATGTAGGTTTCAGAAAAACATTTTCTTTATCGTTTCGATCTTTATTGAGATCATCTTCAAGGCCTAGGATTTACAAACATTGTTTAAATTTAATAAATACATGTAGGATGTGGAAAAAAGTGAATTTATACGTGCATAATATATTTTTATATTCAATCAAAGTATTTCTACTCACTCAAAGTGTTTGTTTTCTGTGTAATTGTGCTATTCTTGCGTGTCGTGTTCAGAGTGCCTTTTTGGTATTGCTGTATAGATTGCCAATCAACTTTTACAATCTCCAATCTCTTTATTAAATAATCCCGAGACCTTAAATTTAGTCAAGTTTGCGATGAAAAAAATAGCCTGGAACTACAGGAAAATACTAGTTTTTTACTTTAATTATTAAACTAATTATTATTGTATATATCAGAGACACCCTGGTTATTTGTATGTGGATAAGTGTATTTAAATATACATAGATATGTAGATATTTTAGTTTACTTATATAGTTTTTTTTTCTCTCTTTTGTTTATACGTTGACGAGAAATGTGTTGCTTGTTTATAAAAAAATTTATAGTCCGACTCCGGCAGACGGTTGATAACCATTGGCCGTTATGTGTTTTTTAGTTATGTACATTTTTTTCTCTCTTTCGTTTAACTAATAAAGTACTTTTTTCATCCATTCATTCAATCAACTTTTGCAAAATAGCAGGGGTGGGATCCATGATGATGATAATAATTTTTCTTTAAGTATGCATAAGTAAATAATCTTTCTCGTTCTCTTCTTTTTTGGTTTTCTCGCCCACATATACACATTTATTATTTTTGCCGAATCCCTTTCCATATTAAACATATACAGATTCTCCCTCTTTTAATATTTTTAATTGTATACAGCATATAGAATGGTGTATATTAACTATTCCAAGGTTTTGCATATGACAGTATATATGAATTCTATCAGTCCTAACCTGCCAAATAAATATTATTTCTTTTAAACAAACCATTTATATTTGATTTGACAAGACGTAGGATTCAATAATACTGTTTTTATTTTTTAATGATCAATTTGAAATAGGCGGAGGCAGAATGTATGTACTTTTATTTCATGTCAGGATGTTCATTACACATTTCTTTCGTTTATAGTACGCTTCGATAAATCATAGACGATAGATCCGCTAGAACTAAAGGCCGTATCGATTTATTTAAAAATAATCCGAAATCGCGTAGAAAATGGAAAACTACCCCCACCGGTGGCCAATTGTTTATAAATAGGGCCGTTGACTCCGGGAAAGTGTGCCAGTGGACGCTGACACACATAAACCAGGGCCGTTGGAATAATATGGCATTTGGGCGTGTATGCCTTGCATATAAAGATGCGGCTCCCCCGTTTGCGAGGGGTGGTGGCGCGGGGGCGGCAACCCCCGCCCCACGCCGCGCCGCCGACGAAAGCGCAAGTCTACTATGCGCTTCGGACCCGCAACACACCATCAATTGACCAGCTCCGTGGGACGAAAACTGGAAACAAGTTTGAACGTTTTACGTAAAAAATAATCAATTCGTAACGTTTAAACACATATAATGTTAAATAATATAACTTACTTTTCCGTATTATAAATGTAGTATAATTATCAAATAATCATTGACTAGTTACATCGTACCATCAAATAGAATTGATAAGTTCAAACAGAAAACCTACTATTAAGACAATCGATAAATTCTGCATACATTTAAAATAAATTGTAAATGAAAGTGAACAAAAATAACCTGAAATTACAGAAAAAATCCAATTCTCAAGTATTTTCGACACTTAGTTAAGTTTAATTTATAATGGCTTTAAAAGTTGTTTGTTCTGAGAGTGGGGGATCTATGATGAACCGATCGACACTAATCAATGTATTGGATCAGTTTTTCTCGCTCTTTTCTTACCTAAAGCCGACAGAAAACCAGCATGACGCAAAAACAAACTATTCCTTTATTCCACTCAGTGTAAGATATTTTGTTTTGCCAATATAACCCGAAAAAATTTAGTGATCACTAGTTTTTTTGTTGTAAAATTATTAATATTTAAGGAGATTTGCACACTAATTGAGGCAACATTGATGGAGGGAAAAATTCGATAGATCGTACACGCACATGTAGTACCTGTACGAATACACATAACTATGTGTAATCTGATAATTTTAGAAGATACTTCCTGAAAAAAGACAAAACTGAAGACACCATGACTGTCCCATAGCAGAGGTTTCAATGTACACTATTCAGTTAGATCAGTAGTCATCACAAGAATCTTTCTAATCAGTATTATTTTTGTTTTAGAAATGTGGGTTTCTGTTAAGAGCCAAAAGATGATTTAAAATATTTGTTCATTCTAAATTTTTAAGTTCCATATATGTCAGGGATTTCTGATGAAGTGTATATGAAGAGATAGTTAAATCAGCAACATTCGATAATGCCTTTGTTTTTCCGGAAAGGTTTTGTTTTTCCGTCGGTAAATATTATTTTAAATATGTGCAATAAAAAATTAATCTACATTTGAAGAAAATGTGTAATTATCGAACAATTTTTATGTCAAAAAATTCATACGTTATTCCTTCATTAACATAAGGTAATATTCATTACGCACTTACTGTTTACCTTCATTGTCGGGTCTCCGGTTAGATGTCGGGAAAAAAATTTAAAAAATTCTCGCTAGGGCGTACCTCAAACGTGTCGAAGACCCTTGTTAACCTAGGCGACAGCAAGGCAAGACAGAGGAGGCGAAAAAAGGGAATTAAGTTGAATATTTTCATACTAGATTTGCTAAACATTGATCCACATCATAGGTCCGTCGGGCGGTAATCATCAGCGCTCCGGTTGTTCATCATTGACTTTGAAAACTTATAGAACGCGTTAATTTTTGAGAGGATAGTCTATAAATTTGACAACTTGAGTTTATGAGAGGTTAGCCAGATATGAAAAAAGAAAAGCACTAATTATATGTTAATCCATAAATAGGTAATATACATGTAATACCTAAGCCAAAATAAATAAGTGATTCATGGTGAATTTAATTTTTTTTTGTAAAGTTAGTCTTGATGATGATTTTTTTTCTAAGGGACACAAATGAACAACGCCTTTCTTTCACTACGGCATAAATAACATATGTAGAAAGTTTATGCTTTTTTTATTTACTACGCTTGTTATTTTTGGTGATTCAAAACTCTAATATACATTCACAATATTATTTAAAAATGGTATTACTAGCAAATGTGTTCATGATTTTCAGTTGGATTAGGCATTTTTATCATTATTACTTGAAATAGGTATTTTGTGTTCTTAAATATTCTTTTTTAATTGAAAGATTTTGATAATCAAGTTCTGTGTGCTGTTGGGTATAGAGAGTTCAATGCCCTGCAAAACGTGATTTTTGAACATTGACTTTTATTGTTACTTTTCAGTCAGTTTAGGTCTACTTGTGCGAAAACTTCACCCGACACCTGCACTGTCAGTCCGAAGGGGGGACCGTCAGGCAGACCCAGGGTCTCAGGGTATGGGCCGATGGTCGCCAGCGTCTCCGTTAAAGGACAAACGTGGCCAAATCTAGTTTAGTAAACAATGAGTCTGAAAGTGAGTCATGTGGCGGTAGTACAATGGTGTAGGGGTGGGCTCATGAAACATTCATGAAGATGCAAAGTAACCCCTTCGCGCCCCCCGCGCCCGTCCCCTTAAAGCGGAACACCCGATCTGCTGACCACCTACAACTTATCAACACCGAATTACGTATTTAGTAATAACTTGGACGACGTTTCGTCGTTTAACGTCTCGTCGCACGGCGGAACGTGGTGAAACTGCCGGGGCGAAAAGGGAAAAATCGGGCTTAAGTCAAAACGCTCAACCGTTTTCATTCCATTCATGAATTTTATGAATGAGCCCTTTGTTTACTCATCACAAATCGTAACTTTCTTAAAATCCTATTAGGTTTTGATAAATAATATTTTCATAGCAAAAATCAATAAACCTGAACAGCACCCCAATCATAAGGTACACAATGTTGCATATACATAAATATTTATTTTTATTATACAATTATTTTTATGAAAAAATAAATATAAAACATATTACTTGCCAATCTACACATATTTTTAAAAAATTAAAGCTGTCAGGGCTTTATTGTTTCAACATTTCAACCAACATCAGGGGTCCAAAAATCACAATTTTTCACAATGTTAACCCTGTAATTTCTTTTTACACTTAAAATTGTTAATAAATACCGAATAATTTATTATTAATAATATGAGATATTAACTTACTGCGCGCGCGCAAGCGGGCATCCGTGCAAGCGTGTCAAACTGGTCATGCTGGTTGCCTAACTAGGACGCCGTTATTTTAACTTCTTTCCGAGCGTATTTATTCCGAGTGATTTTTAATTTTAATTGTAAATAATAAATAAAATTAAACCAACGAAAACAACAAATAAAAATCAACTAGCAAATGCAAGTGAAAATAGAAAACTTTCTAGGCACACAAATTGTTAGGTACATTTAAACGATTACGATTCTCAGTTGGTTTTTTTTTTTGTACTTTGCAATTTTCCCTCGTATTTTAGCCGTTTTTCTATGATTAATTAGCATCTATGGATGGTGGTTTGGCACAGCACAAAGTAAAACAAATTGTCTACAGAATTAATAAATCGTAAATTCTAGAAATAAAGAATTTAAAAAAATTGAATATTTATAGTTGATTTCACTCGAAATTTTGTAAAATACCTGGTTAAACTTTTACATTTTGAAATTTTCTTTGAGCCAATGAGAGGTGGATCCATTCGAAATTGACATTTCCGAGTCCACCTCTCATTCATACAATGTATATAATTAAAAATGGATAAATCAATAAAGAGAAGTGATTTTCAAAAGATAGTTGACTTTTAAAATAAGGTATTTTTAAACAATTATGTTTTTTAAATTAATTTTTGTTGTTTTGTTGTTGGTGGTGAAATTTCAATTATCTCATAGAAAAAACATTATTTTTCGCTGAAAAATATAAAATAATGAAATCTGAGATAATTGTTTTTTTAAATTTATTAAGACAGTAATCTTTGCAAAGTTTCTAATCGCGAAACGCCCTTACAGATGCATTATTTTGTGGTTGTCTGGTAGTTGCCAATTTAACCCAAAACACTAAAATTTTTAGATTACAAATTCACCTGAAATAAAAGGTATTTTAATATTTTTTTGGCCTATGAAAAGCTTTACTGATTTCCTATTCTGCGTTTTATCAAACTGTTTGAACCATGTTCGTGGGGGGGGGGGGCATTGCATTGTTTTTAAACATACACTTAAGATATTTTAGAACTGATCTATGAGCTTTAAAGTTGGGAGCGTAAAGCTATCGAGGCCGTGAACTTACGAACCTGGGAAATATATTAATTACAAGATGACGTCAGGAAGGAAGAGGGGGTGGTTGGCGCGGAGGCGGGGGTGGAATCAGGGCGGCGACGCGGCTCCCAACATGGCTAATGGCCCTCATATCGATTCTTCAGCCGCCCCCGCTCTCTGAATCGCTCCGTCTCGCTCTTTCTCACTTCCCTTTCACAGCCACCCCTCGCCCCTCTCTTTCTCCGTTATGCAAATCACAATGGCGACCCCTAACACAACACACACCACCTCAAGGCCCTCCTTCACTTTCACCCACATACAATACTTTTACTTCGCCTTTACTTTGAATATATCAAAAAGTTCTCACGTTCACTACCGCCTCCTGGCAAAGCGGTGTGACGATTATGAATACATAATTTTTTCTGTAGTTATGCCGTTTCTCTTTGGCACACTCTATCAGTCGTCCACTCTCCACGAGAAATCTGCATAATCTCAGAGGATTTCTCTGAGTTGAAATGAACATCAAATCGAATCTATCGGTTCTTTTACGATCATCATTAACTATAATCATTAAATTAAACATAAACAAATATTAAGTTTTGTTGTAAGCTTTATTTTTATAAACATTTAAAAATTGATTTTGAGTTTGTCTCTGGTGTCTGCGTGATGAGGAACCTGCAGTTTCATAATCTGATGTCATGCTTTACAAATTTTTCTTCAAAAACAATTATCATCAGATTTTCAAGTCTCGGTTTGGTCATTTATTGTTGGGCATTAAATAACAATCCACCCACCCTTATTAAAATGAACAAAAAGCTTATTTTTTATCTTAATATATGTAATGTTTTTTTTATTTATATCATCAACTATGATCAATTCTGTCAGTTCTTTCTTCTCGACTAAAAACGCTTTAACAGAAAATTTTTACACTTGTTCATTGTTTACGCCCATATTACTCAAACAAACTACACGTTATAGTCCTTTTTTCTTTTATTATCGACATGAAACCTAAATTTAGTTCGTGTATATATTGCTTATTTGCAATGCTTCAAATAGCATTAAGGCTAAATCTCACACACGCTCACGCACAGTTTCCTTCTCTTTCTCACACACTTTCTTTCTCTGTATTATCACTATATTTCTTTGTTTCACACTCTCTCACACTTATCAATTTCTCCTACTGTTCTGTTTATCTAAATACAACTTACTTTTTTTCAATCTCTCTATTCCTCATACCGTCTAACTACGAATGTATTATTTACCTCTGTGATGTTCAATTAACTACTTTTTTCCAACTGCCTTTATATTTTGCTTTCTCCCTCTTTCCATTGGTCTATTCCCTTTTTCAACCACTGTACTATCAAACTTTATTTTTGTCTCTTATTCTTTCTATGTCTCAGTTACTTTCTCATTCCCTCTTTCTTTCTGTCTTTCACTCTTTACACTAACTTTTTTCAATCTTTATATCTCTCTTTTCATTTATCGATAACTAACGACAGGTGAACGTTAATTATACGTTTTTAGAAAATTAATTTTTACCAAACATCGTTGCCTCTTTCAAAAACTCTCACTTACACATTCTCCCCCTCTCGCTCTCTGCCGTTCTCTAATTTCTCCATTCTAATTCTTAATTTTCCATTAAATCATATCCTTAATTATCTCCTATTTTATCGCTCTCTCGTTCATTTTTTTCCTCCAGGTTGATTTTGTTATTCACCTCCTGATTTTCCCCAATTTCGTTTAAACTGTAATTTTTTTGTAATTCCTGAAAGCTTGTAATTATAATTCGACAGAAAATTAATTTGACCCATTTGATTTCTTTTTACAAAAATAACAAGCATTCTATAATCTCTTGTGCTGTGTGAAGGGTTTTTATTACAATTTATCTATTTTTTTCAACCAACCGGCTCCCAAGGGAGACTCCAATACATGAATGCATTTTTCATCTTTCCTCTTTAGAACTGTAATCATTATTTTGTCGGTTGATGGTTAATAAAATAACCTTACCTCTTCCATAATAACCTCGAATTATTGATATTTTTTCTTGTTTCTTCCATATACAGAAGAGATAGTAAATGAACCCTCATTTTTACATGAATCGAACCGCAACAAGACAATCTATATGTTTAAAATGAAGATATATGAAATCTGTATGCATGTTTTCATAGATACAGTTATAACAGAACGGGAATAAAAAAATATTATTTTATATTATGGTTATTTACATATTTCTGAATGGTGAAGCGTGTTATTCGCGAAACCGCTATTTTTTGTCCATGTTATTTCGGATGGTAAGATAATATTTTGTATATATATTTCAATTCGATATCAGGGAAATATTTTATTATTAAAATAACGGCACAACACCGCTCGATTTCATAAATTTACTTGAGAGTATAATTACGAACGCGTAAATCTTCAAGTCCGTCCTTACATCTTACTACGCTCCGAATAAGGCGAGTTTCAATAGCCTTAGCTGACTTAATAAAAAACAAATAGACCCCGGGCTTGTAGTGTAAAAATGCAAATGAAGTCGAAGGGGGCTACAGTGTTATTTTTACGGTCAATTACAGCCGTGTGGCCGGGGATCGATTTAATGGGCCGAACATGTCTGCGGTGCTTCCCCCGATGAAAGAAGCGAACCGAACCCCGGAGAGAGGGAGAGAGAGTGAGAGAGAAAGAGACAGAGAGTGAGTGAGAGAGGAAAAAATTAAATAAAACTTCTGCCGGTAGAAGAAAGAAATATGTAACGAAATTAGTTTTACAAATGCCTGAGTATTGAATGGACGGGTGAAGTTTTTCCAGTCAAATGGAAATTATGCAGTTGTTTTTTTATACCTATATAGTAACTCTGATGAGCTTCTCAATGCAAACATTGCCTAATATGTTTATAATAGAGTTGTACATTTTACATTAAAAACGTTAAATTTAAAGTTTCGTTTTACATTAGACTGTATTTATGTATTTTGTAACATTATTGTATTGACTGATGTAGAATTTCTGGTGCTTTCTTGCTCTCTCATAATTTTCATTTTTTTCTGACGACTTAATAATCATTATTACTTTCTTTCTCTGTCCCCCCTCTCTCTCTCTCTTTCTCTCTCACTCACTCACTTTCTCTCTGTCCCTATCTCTTTCTCACTCACGCACTCTCTCCCTCCCTCGCTCACTCTATCTGCATCTGTTAGTTTCTCATTCTGTCTCTGCAATTCTTTCTCACTCTTTGTCGGTCTCTCCTATAATGGCAGAGCATTAACAATGGCGATATTTCGCTGATTAGTTGAAGCGCCGAACACGTCGAGGATTGATACAGCCACAGGCTGTCTCTCTTAGATTTTTCCTGTAGTCGGAAGTTGTATTTGATCGACATAAATTTGCGGAGCCATCAACTTGGATTTCTTAATCTCCAGTTTTCGTCGACATCGCATCACTGGTTATTTGAACACCAGTGAGCCTTTTTGTTGTTTTTATTAATGAATGTGTTTGGTTGTTTATTTATTGTTTTAAAAAGAATGTGCTGAAGCACGGCAAAGCCGCCTTTCATTCCTTTGTTGTCTTTTTTTAATTTTTAATTAAAGCCCTTTTTTTATAATTGTAAACAAAGTTTTTATTTTTAATTCCTTTGCCACTATTCTTCGGACAGGGAAAGATCCACAAAAAGTAAGACTTGTCTTTTGACGACATAGAGCGTAATACTCCCCTTATTCTTTCGATCCATCTTTCTCTCCCTCTCATTCTCTCTCTTCATCTCTATCTCTCTTTTGCATTCACCTTCGCCTGTTTGGCTCTCTTTATGTTCCTGCCTTTCTATCTCACTGTCTGTCGGCTTTCTTTCTCCCTTTTTCTCTGAGACTGTTGTTTGTCTCTCTCTTTTTGTCACTATCTTTGTCCCCTGTTTTCTGATGACTTAGTAATCATGATCACTCTCTCTCTCTCTCTCTTTCTTTCTTTCTCTCTCTCTCTCTCCTTCTTTCTATCTATCTATTTATTATCTGTAACTCTGTATAATTTTACCTCTCTCTCATACACCTACCCACCCACCCACACACACACACACACACACACACTTTGAGTCTCCTCTTCCCCAAAATAATAGATCACTAGGAACCATATAACTAACAAAAATTGAAATCACTAAATCACTGAAGTTTTCCTCGGTGTATATCAAAAATTGATACACACACAGACACAAGTAAATAGTCTTTAGGAGATAAATTGCTTGATTATGACCTGATTCCCACTTGCCATAGAAGGATGTAAAAAACAGAAAATGTTTGATTTTTATTAAATGGAAAGACGCTGCCTATGCATTACTAAAGAATCGTCAAACTTGTCAAAAATCGTTTGGTGTTCTTGGACACTTGGATCTATTTTGCTATTTTAGGTTGTGTAATTTAACATTTTATACTTGCGTCCAATTGGTCTTGTATCAGTCAGACGTTAGGAAATTATTGTACCTAACTGAATCGTAAAATAATTCCACGTGTACCAAGAGTTAAAGGAAACAATTTTTCATGCCTATTATATTGCTGAACGTGTGTAATAACGATATTTTATTCCATCGGCGCTTTTGTTAAGCGTGGAACAAACCGTCACGCGATCCACACTTCCCCAAAGCAAGTCGTATTTTTTCCTCGAGGAAGAACTCCTACCAAGGGAGCTTTCCAGAAAATAGGAGCTTCTCCCGCGATTTAAGTGGACAACATATATCTCAATTAGTTGCGCGATCCTCCCGGAGGGGAGACAATTGATGCCAGGGAGGACTGGGGGGGCTTCCGCTATGGACAATGGCCACCATGGTGTGCCATTGTCCGACCCGCGTGGCTTCCTGCTCGCCGACGCGTGGAACCATAAAGCATACAGGAATGACATATAGGGCTTATCGCATGTCCGAATATCCGCCGCACCTTGTCGCATTTCAGATAAACAGCATCTTCGATTGATTTGTCGATACTCATTATTATTCATTGGATGGGAAAAAGCAAAAAACCGTCGACAATAAATTTCTACTGTTGATAAAATGTACTTTCAATAAACAACTACTAATGCTTTTAACCATAAACAAAAGTTAACATTAAAAAATATAACCAGTACTCTTTTGATTTAAACAATCATAGATCCTCTCCATAAGTTTGCAGGTGAATCAGAATCGTGTCCATATACTCGTATGTCATGTAAACTTCTGATTATACTTAACACCAAAGTTTCATAACAGTTTTCTTAATTACTTAATTAATTATAATTAATTAATCCAATTAACTAAGCAATAGTTGTATGCAATTGATGATGATTTTTTTGGGGGGGGGATACAGGTGACCAAAGTCTTTCTTTCACTGCGGCACAAATGACCTATGTGAAAAGTTGATGCTTTTTATTTGCTATGCATGTTATTTTTGGCGATTCAAAACTCTAATATACTTCCAATTAATTAATTTTTCTGTAAGGTATTGGTTGAGATAAAAAAGTCAGCGTCACGAGCGGGATTCGAATCCACGACCTTCGGCTAAATACGCCGCTGCTCTACCATTTGAGCTATCAGTAAAAATATTTTGTGTTGTTTGTTATTCAAAATCTTCTACTTCTGATCTTAATTTACAGTAATTTGTTAAAGTCATGAGGAACGGTCAAGAATGGTTTAGAAAAACACCTTTTCATTTTCCCCCCCGGACATTTCGACCTTTATTCCGATCATCTTCAGGGCCCATCTTCAGGCAGAAAATTTACATCTTAAATTGTATTTTTTTCCAATAAACATGTGTTGTAATTTATCCAAGTCTGAAGATGAACCGAATAAAGGTCGAAACGTAGGGAAAAAAATTAAAATGGTGTTTTTCTAAGCTATCTCATTCTTGACCTCGACTCACGATTTCAACAAATTATGAAACCACCGGTCTCTAAGAAACACACATATAAATAGTGAAAAGTCTGTTATCATTTCGAATATTTAAATTCTGACACCCCAACGTGAGAGTAGGAGAAAAAAGGTCGAAAAGGCAATTTACGATTAATCCGTCAATCTTTATTAAACAATTACGATTGCTTTGTTACCGCTGTTGGTCCATTACGTGATGTTTGTCCATGATCTCTTCAGCCCTTAGGGCGGTATTTTTTTATTTTTTGTCTGACGGAATCCTGCAGAAACAAAGCGAGATTTACAGGGCGACTCTCCGGTGCAAAAACGGAACACGGATCAAGCGGGGACAGGTTTTCTTCTTCTTCCTCTTCTTCTTTTTGTCCCATCTTTCTCTTCCTCTGACATACGGCCATCTTGGCCCCACACAGCCCTTGACGTGATCACCGCCCGCAAGCCAGACTCAAGTCCGTCTGTCGTGAAAAAAAGAATTGATACCAGAAATTATTAGTCCAAGGCAGGAATGAACAAAAGGACCCAAAACTGTTTTATTTAACCATAAAGTATATTTTAAAATGGAACGATATAAATAGATAAAAACCCGCAAAGTTGATTTCTTAGTGGTAATTGTGGTTTATGGTAATTTTAAATATAAGTAATTTAGCAACATATATTTCAGTAATTATATATTTAAACCATTTGTTGCTTGTTTTTAACAATTTTCTTCTTTTTTTCAGGTAAGAGCCTTTTTTCTTATTCATGATAAAAGGCATTTGTTTGTTCTTAAGGTAAGATACAATTTCTCTTTTTGTTAATACTTAATTAACACCAGAGTGGGAAAGAACCTGGGTTTCTAAAAATTTTTCAAAATAACATTCTTGAGCGTGGGCTCGGATTGCCAGACGAAATATCTTAAGTCCGGTTTGGGCATCACTTCGCCTAAGTTTAAACTCGTGCAAATAAATTTGACGAAAATCTAATTTGGACAGATTTAATTTTTACACGTCCTCACTGTTATATTCACTATAAAACATAACGGTTAAAAGTATTTATAATAATTAATAAATTAGATTTGAGAATTTAGCTTGGTTTACATGACAACCAGCGAAAATATTACCTGCATTAATTTTGAAACAACCTGAATGAATATAAAAAATTGGAAACCTACTATATANATATATCTCAAATTTAAGTATATATAAATATACTACTACAGACATGGAAGATAAGCAGATGAGCAAGGATAAATGTGAGAACATAGTTCTTTTTATTCATCGAAATGGAATTGGCTACAAAAATTGAAGTTGGATCAGTTTATTGTTTTTTGGTCAGCTAGGATTTTTTTAAAGAAATGGGTACAGTTTTGAAAAAGGAAGGATGATCATAGATGGTTTTTGTTATGTAATGTTCAGAAGATAATGGGATCGAATTAGAGGCAAAAAAATGAAGGTCGATTGGTTTATTGTTTTCTTGGTCAGCTAGGATTTTGTTTTAGCAAAATAATGATGAGGAATGAAAAAAAGTATGTCTGATGGTAGATCGATTTTTGCCTTCTAGTAGTTTTATTAGGATATCTTTTTTTAATGATGAAATGATTGCATGTGAAAAAAGTATAACTGCCAGCTTGCAGAGGGAGCAATTAGAATTAGAGGAAAAACCAAAGCTGAAATTTTATTATGTTATTTTTTTTCTAGTTTGCAAGGATTTTTGTAGCGAAATGACGAAGTTCAAATTTGAAAAAAAAAGTAAGATGGTTTTTGTTATCCAGTCTTCAGAAGGTAATGGGATCGAATTAGAGGCAAAAATGAATTTCGGTTTGTTTATTGTTTTCCTGGTCAGCTGAACTGTGTCAAATGTATTGTGAAAAAATATGTCTGATAATAGATCGTTTTCTATCTTCTAGTCTTTTTGTAAGGATATCTTTTTTTTTAATGTTATGATTGCATGAAATTGTGAAAATAGTAAATCTGTCAGCTTGCAGAGGACAGTAGAAACTGGAATGAGTGGAAAAATAAAAGTTGGATTTTTATTTTTCAATGGTTTTCTAGTCAGCAGGGACTTTTTTTAAAATTCCAGTTACCATGACCTTCTGAAGGCTGATAGATAGATATAGATAAATTTATAGCCTGGCCAGCCAATTTTAAACCTAATGTTAGATGGTTCTGTTTTACAATTTATGTTTATACTATTATGGCAGCAATGTGCAAAAAAAAATATTTTAACCAAAATTTTTCTTTTTAATACTGCAACGTGAAATGATCAAAAAATGAAGAAAGGCTTTAATTGTTTGGCCAGCAAAAGAAACGACCTATTGGAAGTGATAAATGATATGATAAATAAATCTCGGATTAAGAGTAGATTTTTCTGTTAATTACCGATACATTAAAAATAACTCGTACTGAATAAAAGATTGTTTATCCACCGGATTAGAAAACAATACAGTCGGTTTTAATGGGACAGCTGAGTCGAGAATCGGAAGACATTTAAATGATATTTGCATAGCGGAGGGGTAGGGGCGCAAACAGCTTCCTTTTAATAAAGCAGCAATAAAGTCAGCCCTGTGTGGCTCATCCGATAGTTTAATCACGGGCGTGGAGGGCGAAGGGGCGCTAAGGCTGATATATGAAGCGGGTGCAAACCCCTTCACACTTTGGATGTAGTTTAGCGAAAGCCCATTGACTGCCTCGGGGGGCCGCTTCAACGCTTATATTTGTCACTCCAGTCAAACACTTTACACATTGTTTAATGTTTGCTTTTCACTCAGTTTGAGATCCATTGGCAGCCTGAACGATATGTTTTTTTATTAGGGGCCATTTAACAGGTCAGTGAATATTTTAACACCAGGGGTGAAGAAACAATTCCCAATGTTACCAGAACAAAAACTTTAAATACTGTAAACTATCAACTATAAACAATACATCTTCATTCAAGTTTTTGTGAGTGAGGTTATATTCTTCACCGACTGTCTGTCCATCTTTGGTTTTCATTATTTTTGTTTGTCTGTCTTTCACAGACACACACGCGCACGCACACTAGTGGTCAATGTAGATAAAATAATGCTACTATATAAAAATAAAACCACAATCCTTCATTCTCTCACATTCTCTCATCTTTTCTTCTTCTCAAAATCTCTCTTTCTTTCTGCTTTTGTCTGTTTGTCAGTCATTATGCCCATCTGCTTGACGTTCTTTCCTTCTCTCTATATGTCGCTATCCGTTCAACCATCTAACTTTTTCTATATCCATTGCTATCTTTAATTCTGTTTGGGTTGTAAGTCGTTCGATGCAAGAGTGGTACGTGGACATAATTCTGCGACTCTAAATAAATCAACTTCAATCTCTCTCTCTCTCTCTCTCTCTCTCTCTCTCTCTCTCTCTCTCTCTCTCTCTCTCTCNAATCCTCTCCCTCTCCCTCTCCCTCTCCCTCTCCCTCTCTCAACAAAACGATTTATTTGAAATTCCAATTCATAGAAGTAAAGTAGTATGTTTAGAAGTAAAACATACTCCAGATCCTTTTTAATGACCAGCATAGAGCGTAATAATGTTCCAAATAGTATTTACTCTGATTGTAATGTACAATATAATTCAAGTTAAGAGGAACTTACTTTCGTGGTTAAATAAAACGATTAATCTCTTTCCCTCTCTCGCTCTCTCTCTCTCTCTCTTCCTCTCGCTCTCTCTCTCTCTCTCGTTCACTCTCTCTCTCTCGTTCACTCTCTCTCTCTCTCTCTCTCTCTCTCTCTATCTCTCTATCTCTCTATCTATCTATCTATCTATCTGTTAAACCATTTTTCTATTTTTATATCCATTGATATATTTAATTATTTTTGGACCGTAAATCGTTCGATGCAAGAGTGGTACATAGGCTTAATTCTGCGACTCTAAATAAATCAAGTTCAATCTCTCTCTCTCTCTCTCTCTCTCTCTCTCTCTCTCTCTCTCTCTCTCTCTCTCTCTCTCGTTCTTTCTTTCTATCTCTCGCCGTATCCATGCCTATCTGTCTTTTCGACATTCCGGCTTGCTATCTATCTGCCGGTCTATTTTTTTAATATGTTCAATGATATTTATTCAACCGATAATTGTAATTGGGATCTTCTAATTCTTTTCTATTCTTGTTAAGTTCCATTCAGGTCTATTTTTATTGTACATATTATAGCACAGTTTGATAAATTGTACTTCTTTTGTAAAATTGTTTCATAAATTATTTTTCGCTTAGCTGGTGTACAACGTTTTAAAACAGAAAAAACCTGTGAATTTCATTTACGTAAAGGCAAATATAACCCTTCCGAAGTTAGCCTAAAAATACACGATAAAAATCGAAAACTAATGGTAATAGTTTAATTAGCCTAAATTGGTATAATCAAATATTTCTGAAAATATTTTTCTTGGTTTTCAATGAAATTTGTAGAAAAAAATCACCTTTTTATTTTGGATAATATTTTATAAGTGATTTAGTATGAAGCATTAGTGGTTTTCAGGAACGAACTTAGCTAATATTAAGGAAGTACACGGCTCCGTCTTTCCTCGATTTTTATGATATTTATGTCCTTCTTGGGTTTATATATATCATTGAAATCACTTAGAAAGTGGGTTTAACAAAATGTCCTCGTTATTATAAAAATCCCCACGTGTTTACCGTTCATTCAGGTTGATTTTTATTAACAAACACACGGACCAATTTTATAATTGGGAAGTTTATTGCCTAGATGGCTCGCCTCGGTTTAAGTAAGCTTGCGAATTGATGCCAAGTGGTTTGTGGATAGCTTGGAAATCACCGAGTCCCTTGTCTTCCCCAGCTTGTCTGTCAGCCTATCGATTAGTTTGCTATCAGGCTCATGCATATTCAGCAGGAGAGGGCCCAAGGAGTCCTATACCAACCGGCAAAACATGTCAACACAAATATTACTCTCCTAACATCCTAGATGGCGGAAGTGATTTTATGAAGGTTCATGAAGTTACGACGGCGGAAATAATAAATATACGGAAGCATTGTTGTGAATATCAATCCTGAAAACACGATTCGTCATATGGGAATCTTACTGTACACAGGTGTAACTGAGCCAAAAAAATAATGACGGTCTCACAAATAATTATGCAAAAATTCAATTTTTCACAAATATTTTGATGTTTCGATGAAAAATTATTATGATTGTTTGCTAGCTAGATTTGTTTTAAATACATTGATAAAGAACAGTTTCGATTGTTTATTATTTATTTATGTTTGTTGAAATCTTTTCAAGTTAATTACTACAAATGAAAATTTCTTGCATTCAAAAGTGGCGTATAATTCTTACTCATCTAACAGCGTGAGTTTTGGTCTATTTGGACAGATTAGGAAGGCGGCGTAAAATTATTTTGTAAGTTCTCTTTTTATTTTAATTTATTGTTTATATTAGTAGTTCGTTGTTTTAAAAAGTCAACCGTCCAACAGAAAAACCACCGATGGTTATAATTATTAAGAAATAAATATTATTTACGAACTCTGACTACAACATGAACAAGCAGGCTGGGGATTATCGGTATTGATCAAAGCCCGATAAAATCGCAATCTTCTGACGGTATCTTGATCCTTTTTCCAATATGATATGGCGGGATGTGTTAACATTATGGTCTGCAAACGGGTAAAGTGCCGCCGCTACGATCGTCTCTGGTCCGCATATTCTCGCTTTTAGGAATTTTCCCCATAAAAATACCAATTCGTTTCCTTCAAATGATCGATGAACGACAGAACTTTTAATAATGGTTGAAATTGATGTTTGATGTGTGTAATTATCAGATATCAGGTCAGAATCACAATGACTCCCAACTTCGTGCCAAGCTTTCGTTTATTGTATAAACATTTTCAAGGCGAGATTTGAATAAGCATAAATATTAGGTTCGGAAAATCGTATACAGAGCCGGTTTATGATATTTTTAAGTATAGAAGAAAACTATTGATACATAAATATAAATAAAAAATAAAAATTAACAATCATTAAAAACTAATACAACGTATAACACCAATTAAATTAATGATTATTTGGAGGTCGTGAGATGCGGTCTGGTGTGACGTAGGTTTTAGAAAAACGTTTTCTTTATTGTTTCTACGTTTCCATCTTTATTGAGATCATCTTCAGCGCTCAAAGTGTTTGTTTTCCGTGTAGATGTCATTCTTGGCTGTTGTGTTGAGATGTGTGACGACAGCCAAGATTGATACACGGAAAACAAATACTTCGGTGTAGATGTGGCATTCTTGTCTGTCGTGTTGTGTCTGTCTTCTTCTCTGCCCGCACTCCCAACACGACAGACAAGAATGACACATCTACACGGAAAACAAACACTTTGAGCCCTGATGATGATCTCAATAAAGATCGAAACGTTGGCACGATAAAGAAAATGTTTTTCTAAAACCTACGTCATACTAGACCGCACTCACGATCTCCGAATAATAATTTTTAACAGAGTTTGGTCTTGAGGCTCTCTCAACACGACACATATCTACACTGAAAACTAACACTTTGAGTGAGTACAAATACTTTGATTGAATCTAAAATTTTCTAGCATTGTATAAATTCATTTTTTTATCTAAAATTTTCTAGCACTGTATAAATTCAATTTTTTTAATCTAAAATTTTCTAGCTTAGTATAAATTCAATTTTTTCACATCCAGCATGTATTTGTAAAATTTAAACAATGTTTATTAATCCCAGGCCCTGAAGATGATGTCAATAAATATCGAAACGTCGGCACGATAAAGAAAATATTTTTCTAAAACTTACGTCACACCAGACCGCATTTCACGACCTCCAAATAATCATCAAGTAACGGTCACTAAACACCACATAAAATTAAATTAATATTTGGCTTTAACAACTTGGTCATACAATTAGATAAGAACATACATATGATAACCGTTCAGCGTAAATAGTAATCAAAGATAACAATAACGCTGAATTATAGATAAAGGTTTTTTTTTATAAATGGGTCTAAAAGATTATGGAATATAACGGTATACAATCGTTGACATTCCAAAAAACGAAATTAAAACTGACTGTACAATATTTATTAATTAACAGTAGGAAAGTATCTACATAAACATACATATATAACAGATCTCGGCACCAAGAAGCCTAGTGCCCAATGGCCTCACAATTTGCTTCCTAGTTAGAAAATTTAATGGTTTTGTGATAGGCGTGTAGCTAACGAATTACTTTTCACCTCTTGACAACTGAAATTCAACAAAAACCACCAAGTTTCTTGAAATATAATTTTAAAAAATATTGAAGCCAACAGTTTCTATCAAATTACCAATTATTTTACGACATGAATAATTATTTTGTTTGAATTGAATTGACCAGTTCACAAAGTGACTATTGTCAGAGTTTCGCAAGTTAAATTGAATATTCCAGAAATTGGGCAGCTCGATTAAACGGAATGAATCGTCTGGGTTCCTTTCATGAAGGACTCAAATAAATTTCAGCCCTGTGATTCACCTACTGAAAAATGTTTTCACGCTTTGCAGCTGAAAATAGTAAAAGATTCACGATTATTTGGTCAGATAATTGGTTTTCCCTAACTGGATTAAATTTGTCACCAACTATAAAAAGAACATATTTGGAAAAAATTTAAAATTTAATTTGAGAAAATCTATAGATATACAAAGGAGGTTAAAGAGTGGAAAGCTTAAAAAAAGAATATATATATATATTTTTTTCTTTTATGAATTATGTATTTATTGATTGCCTTTGGCGGTTTGAACTTCATCAGCCGTATTTTCAACAGTGTAAATTGACTTAAAATGCTGTTTAATAAAACTTGCCCCATAGGTTATTATAACAAAACGAAAAAATGTTTTGTCCGTATTTGACCTTAATTCCATATCGAGATATGTTTTTGAAAATTTATTCAGAAACTTGTAATAATTATTAATTTTTGACTATTCGAAATAATATACAGTGTAATATACAGTACCATTCTATGCATTCCCTTTGCTCTCTTTTGCAAGCATTCCGTCACAATTCTTATTACTAGAATTCATTAAACTTCCAACCACTCTTACAGACATACCAACCTTCAGCCTGCGATATCCAAAATCATCAAAAGATTTCTTGTAAAACGTTTAATACCCATACCTTTTGGAAATTTTGTAATTCAGAATTGTACCTGACAGACAAAATTAAAATTCAGAAAATTATATAGACATTTAAAATTTTGTGAAATTCATCTTGAAAATTCTCAGAGGACTCCCTGTTATCAAAAAATTTAGATTCGATAAGACATTTCATCTTGAATCATTTCAGACAAAGCCCTGTGTTCAATAAATGTAGATTTGATAAGACATTTCGTTTTGAATCATCTCAGTTGAAGACTTGAGATCACAAAATTTAGGTTTGATGAGGAATTGACTGAACTCTATTCATCTAAAAGTACTCTCAAAATTGGGACAAAGAGCTTATTGTTGAGAGTGGTAGAGTAGCGGCGTATCTAGCCGAAGGTCGTGGGTTCGAATCCCGCTCGTGACACTGTCTTTTTTATTTCAACTAAAAACCTTAATTAATTGAAAGATATTAATCGTTCAAGCAGACCACGAAAACTAGTGAATTTAGGAGGTATTAATAATAATAATGGCCATCTACTTTCCAACGGTCAGCTAAAGAAACTAAAAGCTATTGGGGGATTGCATCAAGGCTCTGTAAGACATCGGGGTCAGCAGTAAACTTATTCTTGTTCGATTATCAGGGAACTGAAGGAAGAGGGGTAACCAGGAGCAAATGGGCCAAGTTCGATGAGGACACCTATTAACCCTGAACACTTTTGAAATGAAGCAGCTTGCCACAAAGCAGACAATAAATATTATTCGGAGATCGTGAAATGCGGTCTGGTGTGACGTAGGTTTTAGAAAATATTTTCTTTATCGTGCCAACGTTTCGATCTTTATTGAGATCATCTTCAGGGATCAAGTGTTTGTTTTCGGTGTAGATGTGGCATTCTTGTCTGTCGTGTTGTGTCTGTCTTCTTGTCTGCCCACACTCCCAACACAGACAAGAATGACACATCTACACGGAAAACAAACACTTTGAGCCCTGATGATGATCTCAATAAAGATCGAAACGTTAGCACGATAAAGAAAATGTTTTCAGAAAAACTACATCACACCAGACCGCATCCCACGATCTCCGAATAATCATCAAGTAACGGTCACTAAACACCACACATGTAAACAATAAATATAAAATTATAGTAATTACTTTAAATATTTTCCTCTGCACCAAGGGCCTGTTGGCAGTTAAACACTGGGACATGTGTCTAATGCTCTTTGCGATAGTATCACCGAATAAAATTTTATTAAAACATGTGCATCCTTGAACGAAATTTTGAAACTCGACAAGGAACAGTGTGTTTTCTTTCGAATTGAACTCAACCCTCATCTTCTTGTAATGGTGAAAAATCAAACCATTTCTGATCCTTCTGTACCATTATTTTCTGCTAATTTTCTTTAATGCAACATGTGTCTTTCACAGCCATTTGGATGTTTAGTATAATTAAGTAAGGCGATGGTCGAGGAGTTAGGCGTCCCAATCTGATTTGCCACGATAGAGGTTCTGGGTTCGAATCCCGGCAAAGCCATGGAATTTTATTTGGCAATAATATATTACTGGCTTGTCAAGTGGTTTGAACTCTAAACCAAATGGTTGTAGATGGAAAAAGTAAAAAATATTTTATGTTGTAATTAAAAACAGTCGATAACCAAATAAGATTTATTATTGTAAAAGTATTGATTTGAATGTTTTTCGAGAGATGGGATGAGCGTAACGAGATTTTAATCCAAAGACGAGGAGCTGGCATTCAGACTTTCAGTGGATTTCATTATTGAGACAGACCTGTCAGTCTAACGTGTATTTAATAGTGACGGAGCAGCGGGCAATAAAAAGTAACAATGCCACCCCCTGAGGCTAATCACTTCGGATATGCCTGGGGTGGTGGCCCTTTGTCCTCCCCGCCCACCATCCGCTGCCACTGATCAAAGCCCATATGGCCAGGTATTGGCAAACAGAGAGAAGAGAAAAAAAAAACCGATACAGATTTCACCCTTCGATGGGGAATGAAAACGGGTGCGGGGAACGCGAAATATCGACTCTCTGAGGATTATGTGCGTCTGACCACTATGCCGATTGCCACTGGTTTTTTCCACATAAATACCTTCTTGGAATTACAGAAAACGATTTTTTTTTCTTTTTTAACAAAATTGTCAGGCGAAAAGAAGGGCTTTTCAAGGAATCGGGGGCGAACAAAGGACCTCCACCCTCAGAGACAAAGGTAGGTTCGGCCCCAAAGGGAATCGCACCTTCTCAACCCCTTCAGATCTGCATTCAAATTACATTTCCCTAAGCGTTCTTCACAACCATCTCCCTATGGTTATTAAAATTTAAAAAATATTAACGCTTTTCCCTGTCAACATTTGCATATTTATGCAATTGGTTCAACTAACTTTTTCCTTTGTTGGAGGTCTAAAACTGTACTATTTTACACTAATGCTGCAATAACTGGTGATATTATAACAGACCAAAAATTGATTAAAACCAATTGTATTTCTTACTGTAAAATGTGAGTTTTGGGCCTAATCCTGCGTTGTTATATAAATAACCTTAACATATAAATTATTGCTACAATTTACTGAACTAAAAAAAAAATTTAATTATGCAGAATGTCAACTTACTAGTGTGCTCTCTGATTTTCTCAAAAAGTACTCAACATAGAAAAAATGAAAAGGTCGTGTTTTAGTATAAGCACTCAACTTTTTTTTTATTAGACTTTGGGTCAGCACTACTGTCAAAAACTTTACAATCCTGGGCCCGATTTTAGAGTTGAGAAACAACTTGTTTCTTTTACTTGTAGGTATTCATTGGGTTTCCATAAAGGATGGTAAATATGCTCTAAAGATATGGGTGAAAGCTACTAGCGTTACGTTGTATTGCAAAAACAAGGTTATTTAGACAAAGAAGAAGGTTATCCCCCCAAAAAAGGTCAATTATTTTTCCTACTTAGGTATAGCAGAAGAATTACCTAAGTAGTTGCTGACGTGTGTTAAAACACTGAGGACGGAAAAAACGCACAAATAATATTTTTGTTCAAAAACTCGGCCAAATTTTAAATCAGGTGTTACTGGTGTATAAAGCAGCAATATTCAGGAATAGTCCAAGCCTAGGCTTAGCACTCCGTACTTTGGTTTCATTTTTGTCTTTTTTTCGTTAGTTCATCCTTCCATCCGTCCACAATCGAAAATCTGCCGCCTTCTCTGCTGAGAATTTGAAGATGTTATTCGGTCCCCCGTCAAAAAATGGCCCATCAGGCATTGTCAGACAGTAGGGCCAATAATAAAATCACCATAGGGCCACAGGGCAGAAAAGCAACGAAAAGGCCTTGTACATGGGAAGTTCGATGACACATGTCAGACGTGAACACTTCTGCGGCTTACTAAATTGCGGAAAGAATACACCCACATATAAATAATAATAAATCTTCTGTTTAATGAGATTGTATTCCAAAGAGGTTTGGGAGATGTTCACAACGATCTTCGCAGAATCAAACGGCAGAACTTTAAATGTAGGACGTGACAGAAATCGTAGCAGGACTGTTGACCCTGCAGATTTGGTACTTATGATACCAGATACTAGAGTTAATATACATACAGTGAACAGTTTTCTAGACATACTATAAATGACAATGAGGAAATCCAGCTTAGAACGGGGCAACAGTGGTTGATGGAGTAGAGAAAATGATAAGAGCTTAAGTATTCCCTAAAATTAAGTAAATTGCTAAAATATATATTCGTATGACCAAACATTTACTGAAAAATTGGATGATGTGCCATGTTTGAACAATTAAAAATATATATTTTATGTATATTTCTTTTTCTTATTCGTGCAAGAGACCCGTTGAAAGAGGTTAATGTTGTTTAGGTTATAAATTGTAACGACGTGCTTAAGTCTTAATTAGTGTCGAAATAGTATCCTGTATATAATTTACGTCTAATTATTGAAGGGACTTTTTTATATTAAAGTGCTTAAAAAACTTATAATTGGACAGGCGAGGATTATAAATTTCCGTTTCTCATATGTCATGGGTTACGTTAGCCCATTCACAGCCGGAGGAAGGACGGCAACGGTATGCAAACGCGCCTGGCCCATAGATCACGTCTCAAATTAGACAAGTATTTCGTGATGAGCGACTTAGCCATTACAGGTCCCGTGTGGGGTTCGATTAAAGGAAAAACTGATATCTTATTGATGGCGGAGGCATTCCGGCTGAAAGGGCGCCCATGGCAAAAATTCCGACAATTAACCCCTTCCGGCCCCGAACTATTTCCATTAACGGACAACTGTAGAGTCACTCCTTGAGAATTCTTTATTAAGGATCCGAAGGTCCCATTGTCGAACAACGGGGGTTATTGGGACGGAGGAAGAGGGAGAGAAAGAGAGTGATATGAAATATGACGGACTAATTCCCGCCGCCGCCCCACGATATGATTAGGAGACGATACAGAGGATATATCATCTGGGCTCACAACTGTTCACAGCCACAAAAGAAATAGATGGTCATTTACTGGTCTGATCCCCATATCGCCGCCCTACTCGCCATCAGGCCCAATTAGCCTCTGATGTCTCATATTTGTACTCACACGTAGCTATTTTCTCTTTCAAACGACATACGCCCCGAGGGGGAAAAAGTGCGCATTATGGCCTGGCCCGAAATTAAACTCTAACGCCTTTTGTACATTTGACATTAAACTTTTACGATATGACTCAAAAACTTGAAGAAATAGCCATTTCTTCTATGAGGCGTTTCGTAGTTCACACAAAATTAAAATAATCTTAATGAAAATATGTTGTGTCCTTAAGATCAACTAACATTCACCTTAACAAATTGAGAGGAGTCAACCTTTTAACGACTTTGCTTAGATCGATCAATATTTGGCCTATTGCGTAATCTCCAATATAGCTTTTTGTTAGAAAGTCGGCCGTTTATCAGATCCCAAATGTTTTTTAAATGTGTCCGTGTGTATCCTTCCTAGGATTCGGCCTAGGAGTAGGAATTTCAACCAGCAAGGCAGCCAAGCAGTAAGTTAGACCTTCGCACTAACAGAGGACATCATCATCACAGACTTGTTTCTGCTGCTCCAGGTCTATACCTATGCCTCCGAACATACAGTGGCCAGTTGGCAGTCCTACTATCATTCTAGTACTAATGTGTATGATGACCAAACATTCATCCCTGCAGACCTTAACAAATTAAGAGGAGTCAACTTCTTTACGACTTTGCTTAGGTGGACCAATAATTGGCCTATTGCGCAATCTCCAATATTATCTATAGATTTTTGTTAGAGAGTTGGCCTTTTATCAAATCCCAAAAGTTTTTTAAATGTTTCCGTGTGATTCCTACAGGTCTAGGCGTAGGAATAAGAATTTCAACCAAGCAGTAAATTAAGCCTGCGCACTAACAGAGGACATCATTGTCATAGGCTTGTCAGCACCAGAAGCTACTCCAGGTCTATACATATATCTCCAGAGCCAACAGTGCCCAGTTGGCAGTGCTACTATCATTGTAGTACTAAATCCTTTTTACAAAAAATATTTCTTACTGACAGTAAGTTGTTTTGCAACGATTGGATTTCGAGCCTTTAGCTCATCATGAGGTTGAAGGAGTTCTACAACCTGATGATGAGCTAAGGGCTCGAAATCCGGATCGTTCCAAATCAACTTACTGTGAGTAGGAACTATCTTTTTAAAAAGGATTGAACACCACTCTCAATCCATCATTCATCATTTCTATTCTAGTACTAATGTGTAAAATCAATAAACATTCATCCCTACGCAGACCTTAGCAAATTAAGAGGAATCAACCTCTTTACGACTTTGCTTAGGTCGACCAATAATTGGCCTATTGAGCAATCTCCAATATTATCTATTGCTTTTTGTTACAAAGTTGGCCTTTTATCAGATCCCAAAAGTTTTTTTTAATGTTTTCGTGTGTATCCTTTCAGGCCTCGGCCTAGGAGTAGGAATTTTAACCATCAAGGCAACCTAGTAGTAAGTTAGGCCTGCGCACTAACAGAGGACATCATCATCATAGGCTTGTTTCTGCTGCTCCAGGTTATATGCCTCTGGAGCCTACAGTGTCCAGTTGGCAGTCCTACATCATTCCAGTACAAAAGCGTCCTATGCCCGTAGTTCTGTCGTTAGTTTCTTCTGCTTCTGAGAATATAAACCCATTGAACTGAGGACTTTTTCTTAACCGTATCTGATGGATCGACGTTTTTAGCAATTTGGTATGCCACAAAAGCTTTCAAGGCCTACAGGTGCCCACGTTTGGAATCTGCAGTGTCAAGTTAGCAGTAGTACCATTCTAATCCTCACACTTCCTAAGTTTAATATTTCTGCCGTTAGGTTTTGCGATGGTCTTTATGGACTTTTTCCCTTGCCTCTGTCCTGAAACGTGTCATTGAAGAGAGGACTTATTCTTCATCAATTGTGTAAAAAAAATAATTTAACCTACTTTGCCAAGCTGTCAGGTCACTTCACCAAACTTGTCTATAGCATGGGTACCGCAGATATTGAACGAGGCAAAAAAAGCTGACATTTTTTTGTTAGCAAGAAACAAGTTTGAAATTCATGCTTGCCAACCCAAAATACACCAGAATAAAACTTTTTTGAGAAAATTAACAAACAAAATTTTCTAAAAAATTTCCCTATAGCAATAAATCTGATTTTTTTGTATAATATAAAATAAATGGTGACAACATTGAAACTATTCCACTAATCTATCGGAAACTTGACAGGGTTTTAAAATATAAGTTACACGTAATGGACCTAAACGTTGCCTCAGTAAATAAAATAGAAGAGTAGGTATAAAATAACATGTTTTTATGGATTTCAACATATTTTTTCTTCCTTACTATAACATAAAATGCAAAGTTTTGTGATATAGGCTAAAAGTAGAACAATATCGCTTTCCTACAGTTGTCATAACGTAATATTTGGATAAAACGCAGAGGAGGTATGAACTTTCAAGAGAAACAACAAGATACCAAAGAAAAATAACTGCCCCCGGCGAATCAGCCCAAAAATATTTAAGTTTTAGTGCGAAAAAAAATCCTCTTTAGAAGCGTTGAAAGGTGCTTAAAGCAAACCCAATTTGGTATTTTAAACAAAAATGTTTGACCTATTTTACTGAAAGTGTCTATTTATTTTCATTACCGATTTTCATTTAGCACAATACTTCATATTATTTTCTTAACTTAGATACAAAACCAGATGAAAATTTTTATAATAACCTTGATTTACTTGCATAGCAAAGGTGGAAAAACATTTTTTAATTCGGTTCCCAGGTCCCATTGGGGATCAATAACGGTCTGAAAACTATATACCATTTTTCGACCTAGTATTATAAAAAAAAGGTTGATTAAAATTGGTTGTCTTACGTCCGTAACCTCTCCTTGTTAGGAGTACGTATCTATATCTTTACATAAAATATTATATAATTGGGTACGAAATATTATGCAAGCTATCATTTCCGGCACCCATTAAGGCTCGAAACACATCTTTACAATTCATATCCTCAACACCTTCAGCCTTTTTGAATGGTCCTCTGGCACGAATGCTATGAATACAGCCTGTGATTATATATAATTATAAAATACAATAATTATTTTTTAAGCGTCATTCGAATTTTATGGCCTAGTCGGAACAAAACACTTCTATATTTGGATATTTCCAATTAAAGGTCACTTGCTTACACTCCAACAATTGATTGTCTGAATTTGTCCAAAATATCGAATTTATATCTAACAAATTTAAATTTAGAAAATCACTTTAAACAAAATGCAATCCGAGTAGAATAATTGGTAGCAGAGTCAAAATGAAACTCAAAATGGCGGGCATGGGACTTTTCCAAACGTTTCGACTTGGATGACAATTCCATCGACCTCGCAAGATACTGGTATTGGAGGTGTTACTATTGTTATTTTTGCTGCTTATCTGCATGGTCAGAAAAAAAAATTCAGTGGGGTAACTTGTTCTGAGATCCCAATCACGGAGTACCACAGAGTATCATACTTGGTCCTCTTTTATTTTTAATATATATTAATGATTTACAGGCGGCTGACGGGCTGGACTAATTCCATACTGTAAATACTTGTATTTTTGTTGTACTGTACCAATATGTAGAAAAAGTATTTTATTGTTATTTGTAAAGAAATTTTTACCTGTTTGGGGACGACGCCTCATTAATCGTCGTAGGAAGCACATCCGCTGAGTTATGGCTGTAAATTAAGCATAAAATTGATAAAGCGTTGGGCTTCGGGGAAATGGACTTGCGATGAATATAAAGAATACAGTAGATTTCAGTTTTAAAGCCGTCAGCTGGAATCTGGATAGATTGGACCCAGTCTCCCAAAGTGTTTGGTGTTGTCTGCAGCATGTCAATTTGAGAGGAACATATTTTCAAACTAAACCTAAACTCGACCGACTTTTTTTTATATAAGAATGCTTAGGCCGCTTCAAGTGCGAATGAAATCATAGAGGTTTGTAAGAACTGTTTCTAGCCTCATTTAGAGGCTGACTTTTTGGGTCAGCTCATCTTAAAGAAGATTTCTCTAGCTCAAAAAGGGGCGTCGGTGGCCGCAACGGTTTAGGTGTGACACGGCGCTCATCACTATAAGGTAAAGGTCCCGGGTTCTAATCCAGCAACCCTGCATTCAAACCCACCATACTTACAAATGGGCATTTTTTTCAAAAACACCGGCACCCCGAGGCTTGACATAACCTCTGCTGTTGCGAACCCTCGTAAAAAAATTTGTTAAAAAATCTACCAGAGACATTGCCATACTTGTAATTATATTCTCCCCTTAGTCAATATTACTGTTAAGCATAAGCATGCTGGTCAAGAACTACACGTAAATAAAAATATAATTTTAAGGAATTTAAATTTGTGCGATTTATTGCGAGTGTGTAATATCTAATGTTATAATTTGAAATGAATCAAATTTGAAAATAATGAGAACATAAGTAATTGCTTAAATAAAAATATACACGAATAATTTATTCTTTGGTGATGAGCAAAACGTAAATATTTGCAGTTTTTTTATAGACAACTATTGACCACCAAAACCTAGCATATAAGACGGGTTTTTGAGTGTAGATTTTTTATCGTCGTAAAACATGATAAATTGAAATTATTAATACAAATAAGCTGTACATAAACTTAAAGATGATGAGAATGGGATGAAATGCAGTCCTAAGAGGAAAGATGGACCCCGTCTACTAGTTTTCCACTCGTAGACCAACTAACACCACTAACTTTAAATATTTACATGTTTTTCAAATCGATGTAGTTGCCTTCCATGAATTTTTTTTAAAATTTAGACTCGTCCCAGAAGACCTCAACCGATTTGCACAAAATTTGAATGGTGTTAAAAAAAGAGAGGATTCGCCCGAAATAAATCGTTCTGCCTGCTTCAAACTACAGAAGGTCCGACAGTTAATTTTTTACCATTATGAAAAGGATTCTTTTCAACGGTTTGACGCTTAGCCTGAATACGTCACGTGTCGTTCATTGTCACTTGTCTTTTGTGCGGCTAGACAAAGTCCCAGGACTATTTTAAGCTTAATTAGTCTTACTTGTGCAGGTGAGAAAGAGTACGAGGTGAAACGAAACAGTGATGCGTTTTGTTCTGAGCTTGTAGGACTGGTAGTTGGGATGCAAGAAGCGGTCAAAAGATGCTTTATTTTTTCTGTTAAAGAAAAGCTTTATTTTACCGTTTTACCGTTTCCGTTCATGTCGGTATTTCGCCGTGTGGTTTCTCGGTCCGGTTCTTTTCACCCGAAGTGGCACTTGTCGGACCGTGCAAGCGCGCCAGATTGGATCAAGCACGTCGAATCGGTTAAGTGCCCCAATTAACCGACCCCTTGGAGGGCGGACAGATGAACCGAGTGGCCCGGGGGCAGTGTCGCAGCCTCGGGCTGTCCGGGGAACAGCCGGCACCGGTGACAGGGTCGTACGTTGTCCCCTTTCAATTGTAAACCTCCGAACCAGAGAAAAAACCGTCCGGTGATCAATTTAGAGCAAGCCCTACTTGATATTATTCGATTAACTACGAGGACAGTTGGTGATTTCGAATTAGCCTAACTTGCCATTGTCAAAAAGCCAGTTATTTACTCATGATCATTTTATTTCTTTTTCCAACCAGTCTGATTCGAAAGATTATGGAAGTAAGATTATCATTTCTATTAAACGTTTTTGGTGATATTTAGTTTAAAAAAATTTAGTGGCATTTTCAAGATTTTTGCCAATGGGTGCTAGGAGGTGGTGAAAAACCTACTTAAAGCAATTTATGTTCTTGGTAAATGTATTTCTTTCCCTTTGTAGTTCATATATTTCAAAATTATTATCTATCAATTTATTTAATTTATTTATTCCAGGATGAAAAAAAAATTGTAGAAAGGATCGCATTAAATGAGATTAGATATAAAAAATGTCAAAAAATCGTAAAAGACCCTCCCAGTAAAGTTGACTAAAAAAATTTGTTTTTATTAAAGCCAATTCTAATTCGTATGAAGTTAAAGCCCTTTGTACGAATTTTTTTTAGTAAGCAAATAAACAAATTTGGGCTGGACCTGCAGGTAGCATTTTTTCCTAAGTCCGGTGTTTCACATAAAAATCCATAACTCCTTTTGTACTTTATCCAATGTGTACGGCATTAGAAATTTTTCAAAGGTGCACTGTTTTTCTATGAGCCTGTATTGCCAGTGGTTTGTAAGCCATAAAAGTGAACGAAATAACATAACAGAGAATGAAATCAATAACAATCCTATAAACATTTTGATTTATATATCCAATTGTAATTTATTTACGGAGGACAAGATTATACTGTTACGTTTTTGTGAGTTTCGAAAAAAAAAGTTGAAGTTATTTCGAATGTAATTGGAATTTGTTGTAATTGTTTATTTTACCAAAATCGTATTAAGGTTTTTTAGAGTAGGAAAAAGAAATTCAATTTTTTTTCTTAGTAAATTAGTTCATCTCCCTCTCTCTGTCTCTCTCTCTGTCTCTCTCTCTCTCTCTCTCTCTCTCTCCACTTTTCTATCTATCTTGCTTTCTTCCTTTCTCTGTCTTTTTCCTCTACTCATTCTGTTTCTACCGTCTATCATCTTTTTCATTTGCTGTCTATTTCTCGGACTCATCATCAAAAAATCAATTGGCTTCTGTTCGGGTTCATTTCACAGGACCCCTGGGGTTTTTAAGAAATTCATTTTCTTGTCAAATTCGGTTCCAATCTATCTTTCTCTCTACCATTCTTCTCTTCTATACCTATAATTTATCTCTCTCATATTCAGCATTTCATTTTTCTCTCTTGCGATCTTTATCTCCCATGATCGCTTTTCTTTCTTTCTCCCTCACTTTTAATCATATCTCTCTCTTTTCCTTCATTTTCTCAATCATTCTCTCTTTCTTAATTTTTCTTTCTATCTCAATTGCACTTTATCACTCTCTCACTTTAATATTTCTCTCTCTCACATGATCTTTTCTCTCTCTCACTTTTGATCTTTATCTCTCTTTTTATTTATTTTCTCTATCATTCTCTTTTTCTTAATCTTTCTATCTCAATTGAACTTTATCACGCTCTCTCTCTCTCTCACTATTAATATTTCTCTCTCTCTTTTTTCTTTCTTTTTCTCTCTTTTTCTAACAAAATCTCTCTCTCGTTCTCCCATAATCTCTTTGTCTCTCTTCTCTCCCTTAATCCCTATATATATCTATCCAATTATCAGTTTCTCTCTATCTCTCAGTCACTCTCTCTCTCTCTCTCTCTCTCTCTCTCTCTCTCTCTCTCTCTCTCTCTCACACACACACACACACACACACACACACACACACACACACACACACACACACACACATCAACAATCTCTCCTATTTTCAGTCCGAAAGAAAAAAAAATCAATTGGCTTCTGTTCGGGTTCATTTCACAGGACCCCTGGGGTTTTTAAGAAATTCATTTTCTTGTCAATTTGAGTTCAAAATGACAAAATTTAACAAAATAAAATACCCAAGTTCAAGTTTGTATAATTTATTTTTAATTTGACCATACTATGTGGTATCTAGCCATAGTAAAAGTGTGTCCAGCCCCACAACCAGTCAATTACTCCACCCTCCAGGAGAGTCAAACCGCCCGGCTCAGCTGTCGAAGAAGCCCATACGTAAAGCCAATCATATAGCTCTAGTGTGGGAAACTCACTCCTTTGTCAGGCGTATCAGGGACATGATAAAAACCTTACATTGCATTCAGCGGTCCTGGAAAAATCCACATCTCCGCCCACAGCCCGAGGATGCGCTCAGAATGACCCTCCCCAAAGGCAGCACCCAACAGGCAAGACCCCCGGCCGGGCGCAGCACGACACACCACTTTCCCAAAGCTTAGATTTTTCTAATACAGTCTTGAAGAAACCTACATAATAGCCAAAAACTCACCAAACTGACAAATTTGCTAACCTCTTTTGAGTGAATCGGTCAACAAATATTTTTCTCTCCTTCTCGTACTTCAGACATCAGGAGGACTTCTACACCAACGCTTGCGGCTGTAAAATACATTCAGTCGTGAGCAAAGGTGCGTCACCCTCACCTTGAGAATCAAAACGTCCGGTAAAGCCATGGGCCAGGAACGGACGTTAATGATCCTCATTGTCCTTTTAAGGACGACCGAGTATTTGGGAATGCACTCCGTACATCATAAAACAATATGTTTGATACTTTCCGGCTTATTACGTGTCAAGCATGTAGGAGATGGTTTCAGTTTTATCCTATTTAAGTGGGCACCGCATTTGGAATGATTTGGTCGGATTCGGGCTATCGTAGAAAAGAAACTTTTACTTACTATAATGATGCCTGAAAACAGCACAATTTAGACAACTACTCAATAATTCCATTTAAAGTGATTTTTGAGATAATTGGCAAGCCTTTTTTAAACAAAAATAATAGTTTTTAAGATTATTTTGTTAGGATGATATCGGAGGTTTTTTACGTTTCGTGTTAAAGTAGTAAATTTGTTTTTTAGAAAGCGAACCGGGTTCAAAGTGTTCGTGGAAGGCGGAAGAGCGTGGCAAAGAGGATTGACACCTCTGTCAAGTCTATTACGAGGCAATCTAGGCAATGCCGGGTCGGACACTTTGCATATTGGTGGTTAACGAGCCTTGGGCCACTTCAAAGGGATCCAGCTAATCAGGGCAGATGGCCCCCGCGCCCCCAAGCCCCTTCACAGAGGGGCGTTAAAAAGCAGAGGAGGCCCGAAATGAAATTTCGTACATCAGAGGGAGATGGAGGCCGAGGGGCCTTTGCGGCGAGTTAGACTAACGCACTAATCCAACGCCTCCCTAAAGGCAGGGCCCGTTTTAAATTTTCACCCCTCGGATGATCCAGAAGACTGATAATCCCCTATTCGCATTAGCCCGGGTGTGAGCCAGATCTCATTTCAGATAAGCGATGAACTCGTGCCGTTTCGGTTTTAGAGCACCGTGCTCTACAAGTAAAGTATAAATGTTTTAACACCCCCTCTCTCGAAAGGGCATCTTTCATCCCTTCACTACTCGTTAATATTACTCATTAGAGCGTTTCAAACACCTCCTCCAATTTATATAATTGATTTAAGTACTGGGGAGATTTGTTTTTAAGTGAACCTCCAACTTCTAGCGATTTCAAAGGCATCTCGTATTACTGAAACTTGCTAAAAACAAAAATGTTACAGAATTCATTATCCCACTAAGCGTTTAGTCATTTCAAATCTTCAGTATTAATTTAACAATAAAATTAATTAAATGACACAAATGAATAATTAACAAACTAATTGTAAACACAAACCAAAGTCAGGAAAAGTGAGCGATTTTTTCTTATACGTTCATTACCTGTAGACACGAACATTTCTCTGGTGTACGATGCCTGCAATCGTGTATGGTTTGTATATACTACGTGGTTTTGTCTTACAAGACTTGACGCTATTCATTAATACAGGATTTAAGTTGGTAGTTAACGAGTTATACAGCACAATAATTAAATAGATCAAGCCATAAAAAGGTTTCCCATTTTTTAAAGTTGACTAAGTTTTTTTTATGATCGTGGATTTCACACCTCTATAATTATGTATATCGCAGTTAATTAGTTGATATTTCCATCCTCTTTCGTCCATTCGCATTGTCACTCCTCTCTCTCTCTCACGCACACACACACACACACTCTCTCTCTCCCTCTCTCTCTTTCTCTCCCTCTCTCTCTCCCTCACTCTCTCTCTCGCTCTCTATCTATCTATCTACCTCTCTCTTTTTCTCTCTCTCTCTCTCTCTCTCTCTCATTCTCCCTCTCTTTCTTTCTCTCACTTACACATTTTCTTTTTAACTAAATTTATCTCTCTCACTATTTCACGTATTATCTTTTTGCCTCTATTCATCTATCTGTATCCATCTATCTATCTATCATCTATATTTCTATAATATTTTTTTTCTTTCTCATATTCAACATAACATCTTCCCTCTATCATTCTCTTTTTCTTTTGCTCTCTCTCTCTCTCTCTCTCTCTCTCTCTCTCTCTCTCTCTCTTTCTCTCTCCCTCCCTCCCTCTCTATAACTCTAACTATGAATCTATCAATTTTTCTCTATTCCTACGTTTTTCACTATCTCTCATATTCATCATTTTATTTTCTCTCTCTCTCTCTCTCTCTCTCTCTCTCTCTCTCTCACTCTCACTGGTTCTCTCCTTCTTTATATTTATCCGTTGGTGGTCTCTACCTACCTATTAATTATTTATTTATCTAACTATCCGTCGGCTTGTTCCTTTTTTAAATTAATTTTAAAAAATCTTCTGTACGTCCTGTCCGTTCTCCTCCATCTACAGTGGATAAATATTATTATGGCTTTATATAAATAAAGCCACTCGTCCAATTTTTTCGTTTTTTGCACACACTTTCCTACTTTATTTTTTCACTGCTGTTTTCTGCTAGATACTTCAGTTTTTTATTCTCGCGCTTTTCTTGGCAACCACTAAAGCTTGATTAGCTATTTACCGTGATATTCATCATTATATTTTCCTTATTCTATCCTTTTTTTCTAGCTCTTTTTCACTAATATAAACATGCGTATTTACATGTTGACAACATTACTCTATGTGTACATCTTTGTAAAACTGACGTAAGGGGTGAATTTCAATGTTTCAAATCTCAGGGTAAAGTACTTACGATTTTTTCCAACAAACATAATATAACAATTAGATTATTAAATATCCTCTGTAGACTAGTAAGGTGATGAACGTGTACTTTTCACCTTTCACAAATATATAAATTGGGTCCGACTAAACGAGAATCGCACAAATCCACCACTGATGAGGTCGTGAACATGTAACGAATGAAATGCTTGGGAATGATCTAACATACAAGTGAAGGTTTTACAACATAAATGGTTTCGAACGTCCGTTATTAAGCTTATACTTCTGCGATCAGTGCAACGATATGTCTCTGCATTTGAAAAAGTGAGACGCCTCGGCCACATATGGGGCACCTGATCGATCGGAATTTTTGCCGATCCGAGGCGCGACAATTGGTGCGGAGCTTTAAGTGAGTTAAACTTCGATCCGATCCCCCGGGAAACACCCTGGACGTGGGGCGGGAGAGAGAAAGAGCTAATGCGTTAGCCTGAATTTTTAATCGGAATTTTGAGTGCGGAGGCGCTATAATTGATAGGACGACCCCAGGGACCGGAGCCCTGACTATTAATTGGCCCCGCCTTCAACCCCACCGGGTCTCCTCGTTTAGAAAAAAAAAATACAAAAAGGAATAAAAAAATAAAAATAAAATCTTGCAGGGAGATTAGGAATGCCGGGCATAGCTGAGTAAATAGAATCTGTCTCGCCTGGCTTTGAAATATATACATAACTTTTAATTGCTTTCCTAAAAATTAGACCTGGCCCAGCATTTCTGAAACATAGCAACCGGGATTCCATTAGATATTTATGTTTTCAAAAGGAATCGCTTTCCGTTAGCTTGATACTACCAGATTACCACTAGATATAACCCATATATGTTTACCCGTCATAATTAATTATTTCAATTAATTATTCTTTTATTTATATTTTAACTGAAGGTCGTGGGTTCGAATCCCGTTCGTGACACTAACTTTTTCATCTCAACCAAGACCACAAATAAAAAGAATAAGTAATTGAACTTAATATAACTTTGAAACTAGATTATCAACCTGCTGGATACAAGAAGTCTTTTCAGAGGATCNTATTGTTTTTTCATGTTTTAATTGTTTGTTTATATGATAATAAAATAGGCCCTGAAGATGACAGTATAAAACTGTCGAAAGCGCGGCGAAAACCGTAAGGAAGTTTTCTGTGTTTTGACCTCTTACGAAGATCCTCTGAGAAGACCTTTTTTTAATATAACGTTTTTGGTTTACAATAAAAATTCAGTATTTGAAAAGAATAGGTTGGGAAATATAATGTTTTACACAGACTATAATCATTTTACATTAAAAGCATTTTTCATGAAAAGAAAAACTGTAAAATAGTAAAATTCCTGAAAATTTCGTTTTAGTTTAGTTTGATGTAAAAAAAAAAAAAGAAATAAAATAACACTAAAACAAAAACAAAACAAACAATCAAATACAAATAATAAGTACAATTAGTAAAAATTGGGAAAATAGAACAATATACTTCGTAAAAAGTAAAGAGCTAGTAATCGAAGCTATTAACATTTCTAAATAACAAATACATCTATTTTAATGATAGATTTTATAGATAACTACATTGATTAACTATGCTTGCGTTTATATCTGTGAATTTAATAGCTTGCTATTTAATGAAATTTTAATTGAATTCTGGTTGGAAAACGTCATTTTTTTCATTTATAAATATGTAGTCGACTTAATACTCTATGTATTTAACGTTACTGTGGACGAATAATTTAAAAAATTCAACATTAAGCATGAATGTGTGGTGTTTAATGAGGTCACTTGATTATTTGAAGGTCGTGAGATGCGGTCTGGTATTTTAGTAAAACATTTTCTTTGTCGTGCCAACGTTTCGATCTTTATTGAGATCATCTTCAGTGCCTGGGATGACATGAATGACACACCTACACGGAAAACAAATACTTTGATTGAATCTAAAAATTTTCTAGCTTTGTATAAATTCTTTTTTTTTAAATCTAAAATTTTCTAGCATAGTATAAATTCCTTTTTTTAAACGAAAATTTTCTAGCATTGTATAAATTCATTTTTTTAATCCAGCATTTNTATATATATAGAGAGAGAGAGAGAGAGAGAGAGAAAGAGAAAGAAAGAAAGTTATTTAATTATATATAATTTTTGGAAAGAAAACCTCTTATAAAATGCGTCCTAAAAGGCAAATTTATAAAAGAAACGAAGATCGTACAGTAAAACAAGAGGGATGGAGAAAAAAATTATATATTTTGACTGTAATGCAAAGATGAAGTGGGAAATACGGAGGGTGGGAAAACAAGAGAAGGAATGTAATGCTATATCAATTGTCATTTGATATGAGCTAGCTTCTTGCGGCACTCCCGGGGGCTGAAATAATGGCTCAAATTGTATTAAATAACACCACTCGGAAGGGCACAACCCGCGTGTTTGTATTTAATAATAACACGTGTGAGGGTAGGTATTGGGCCGTGTTGCGGTTCCCTTGTCTCGGTGATATTGCCTTGTAAGGGGGCGCCGTGATGAGGCCGTGTCCCGGTTCTCCGCAACCACACATTCCGACAACGATGGGCGCAATGGTACGTGAAAATTGCAAGAGACGGTGAAAAGTTGAATTGGTAAAAGTTGACGACTGGTGAAGTTTTCAAATTGCTTTGTTCGGCCCGCGTCGCCTAGCTTCTACCAGCAACCCTCAAAGGGATGCACCTTGGAAAATCAGTTTTATAATAAATAACTAACCTGTAATGATGAAAATCAAACAAAGAATAGCTGATTAAAAAAAAAGAATATTTTCAATAATAATCCATTTGTTTAGTGGTCTAATAGACCAAATTACTTATTTCAATTAATTATTCTTTTTATGTAAAGTCTTGATTGAGATAAAAAAGTCAGTGTCACGATCGGGATTCGAACCCACGACCTTCGACTCAATTACCACTTGAGATATCGTGACTTCGATCCACTCGGACACCAACTTCCCATCTCAACCTACAACCTTTCGAATTTTCCATATTTTTGTCATTTTTCAAATGTCGTGTAATCAGGATTCGATTCTTTTCGATTGATAGTTCTTTACTTATTAAATATTAATCCATTTATTTTTAGTGGTATAATTGACCAAATTACTTAATTCATATTCAATTAATTATTCTTTTTTGTAAGGTCTTGGTTGAGACGAAAAAGTTAGAGTTACGAGTGGAATTCGAACCCACGACCTATGGCTCATTTCGCCGCTGCTCAGACCACTTGAGCTATCGTGACTTCGATCGTCAATCGAAGGTCGTGGGTTCGAATCCCGCTCGTGACGTTAACTTTTTCATCTTAACAAGGCTCCATCAGGGCTTACAACTTGTTCCAATTGTACTATGATAAAAATAATTCCATTTACGTTTTAGTGGCCAATTGACTACTAATTAATATTTAATAGATTAATATTTACTAAATAAAAGAATTATCACTTCACTAAAACAGCTCCCCGTGGCCACTTCATAAGTCGCTGAGAATCCAATCCCGATTACACGACATTTGAAAAATCGCAAAGAGGGCAAATTCGAACGGTAGTAGGTTGAGACGGAAAGTTGGTGTCCGAGAGGATCGAAGCACGAATGCTCAAGTAGTAGAGTAGCGGCGTATTATCTCAACGAAGACCTTATATAGAAAAAATAATTAATTAATTGAAAGAAATACTTCTTACATTCAAACAGATACGACGAGCTTATGTTTAATATGAAGGTCTTATTTAAAAAAAACGGTTTTTGAGAACATCCGAGATAAGGATCCTTGGCAATGTTAGGATTGGGTCGGTCTTCAAGGAAATTGTTTCGCCTTAAAAAATCATACATTTGTCAATCTGTAAGCATACTTAAGCTTGTTTTGTAAGCCCTCTATAGTTTTAATGACTGTCAAATCAATTGTTCTAATATGTTGTTCATAATGTGAAATTAATATAGGGCGTGATGATGACTGAATAGGTCGAAAACTTGGAAGTAACAAATCAGTTTGCTTTTTCTTCAAGACCATATCCTGATCCTGAGTGTTCATTTTTTCCCTCAAATTTTGACACATACGTGTCGATCTCGTTTTACCCAGCGAGTCCGTCTATTTAAGTCACGTGCCGCCATTGGATCCGGAGTCGCTGTTATGAGTCATTCGGCCGATCCGAAAACGCATTTGTCTCAGTCAATTTCTCCCAAAAGCTCCGGCCATCCTTCCGCCCCCTTGTTTTTCAGCCCCTCGGTGTCAAAATGATGAAAAATCGTCGAGTTGCTTAAGTACGTCCGTACGTCGGCAGGGGCTGCTATCAGAATAGTTAATACCTAGTCGATGTTTCCTTTTACTTTACGCTGTCAACAACCGGCGATTCAATGAATTCTTGTCTTCTGTTCGTCCAGCGTTCGTGTCAGAATCTCCACCGTATTTCAATTAATATCGCGGTGTTTAAAAGTATTTAAAAACCTTGTATGCTTCCCTTTGGTCTTCATTCAACGGCCATGTGTTTCTGTCCGTTCATTTTGAATTTTCATGACGTATTTGTGAAATTTGTTTTCCCTCTACCAGTACATCCTGATTAAGGGAAGTTGGTTGAGCATACCATATGAAGTACACTTTACCAAACTATATAAATTGAATAATTTATGCATGTACGAAATGTGTTGTAACATGAGACTAACAAAAACAAAGAGGGTTTTTCTTGCGCAGTCATGAGTTTTGTACACTTTTGCGTTTGATTGCACCATTAAGAAATAAAAAATTAATAATTGTTAATACGCTTAGTTTTTACAATAACTTTGTCTGTCCATTTGTGCTTTTAACTCCTGTCAATTAGATTTTTTAAATGATTGCTGATTGATACAAGGAAAACGTATTTTGACCTTTTCCGATCATTTTGGTCTGTCTGACGTGTTGCGGTTTCTCACCATGTTCAGTGTGGTACTATGTGTATCTCATTTGATCTTCTTTACCTATCTATCTAATTATTCACTTCTCTCTCTCTCTCTCTCTCTCTCTCTCTCTCTCTCTCTCTCACACACTCACACTCACACTCACACACCCACACACCCACACACACACACACACACACACACACACATTTCTCACTGTCGATCTACCGACCTACCTACCTATTTTCCTTGCTATCCATCAGTTTGTCCATCTATTGATTTTTATTACTGCCTATGTGTTTAAATATTGAATTGTAAATATTATATAAATTATATTGAATGTAACATTCAGTTATTTTCGTAACCCTTACGATAATTTCTGAAATCTTTCCTAGTTGGCAAAAATCGACAGTTTACTTTAAAATTTCCTTTACAACAAATTGTGGAAAGACAAGCAAAAAAAACATCCAGACTATCTATCCACATCTATCACTATCTATTTTACTCTCAATCACACCATTCTTCAAAATAACATTTCACTTATATAATCTTTATAAAGCTCAGCTATCAATTAATTCTATGTCAATTTTTCCCCTCTTGGTCATAGTTTGTTGCCGTTGAATGAACTCGAGATTCTCAATAGCACTACCTCAAAAAGCAATCCCTACCAACGGTGTCAGGAGGTTATAGGTTCCATTGTTTATCAATTATCATAATTTTAATAAAATGGACATCTAGGGACCACAATCGCGCTGCCTTATCTTCCGACCCAGCAACTCCAAAACACCTCCAAATGTGGTAAAGTCCTCTTCAGTTAAACCAATTATTTACGATTTTTGAAATGAACCCGTTTAAGCGAAAAACCACACAACCCACCAATGAAGATGACGAAAAACCGAACCGCGACTGACAAACGAAAACTGAGAAGATGGACAGAAGCGAAATGATCGGAAACGAAGTCGACGGCACGAAGAGGAAGCCTCACAGATAATCCATAAATAATAAATGATTTTATATCTAACAGTGAATAGACAAGACTTGTAGGATTCAGATTTTGACATAATCTGCATAATTTGTTGATCGTAAGGAGGAAAAAAAGACTAATCTGTCTAATAGAACTATCCGGGATCAAAGCTCATCCGAAGTGTCATTGCAGATGTCCCGATCACTTGGTAAAATTGCCGGCGCAGGTTTTTATCGTTGTCATCCCGTCGAGCCTTTTAAGGCAACCTTGTAATAACCGCCTGCCATACCTTTGCCCATATACAACCAATGTCCAGGCCTGTATGCAATATGGTGAAGAGACTTGCGAAACACGTACGGAGGCATTTTTTCCTTTAATTTTCAACAACGTTTGCTTACTTTGTTTTCGACGTCTTTACAGATGAAGAAGAGCCTGAAACAAAAAAACAATTGATTAGTTAAATAATATAAAACATATTTAACACATGTTTTATGATTATATTGAAACCAAATTATATCAATCGTCCTTGTTAAGATGTTCTTTTTTTATATTTTAATTTTGAGAATCTACTTTATTATTTTAACTCTAAAAGGATGCCACTTTCTGATCTTCCACAAAAATTGCTTGCTTGGCTAAGAAGTTGTGAATTATTTAAACTTATAAAAGCGAAACGGAGAGGGAACGATATGCAGATAGAAATAGAGAAATGTAGAAAAATAGATAAATAGAGAGATAGATGGAGAGAGAGAGAGAGAAAGAGAGAGAGAGAGAGAGAGAGAGAGAGATTGAGAGTGAGAGAGAGAGAGAGTGTGAGAGATAGGGGGAGGGGAAGAGAATATGGGAGTGTGAGTAATAAGTAAAAAAAAGTGTAACCGCGAAACGGAGAGGGAACGATATGTAGATAGAAATAGAGAAATGTAGAAATATAGATAAATAGAGAGATAGATGGAGAGAGAGAGAGAGAGAGAGAGAGAGAGAGAGAGAGAGAGAGAGAGAGAGCGGAGATAGATATAAATTTATACATAAATTTACAGATGGGCAAGATAGATAGATAGGTAGATACAATGGACACATATATATTTATATTTACATAGAAAGAGAGAAAGAGAGAGAGAGAGAGAGAGAGAGAGAGAGAGAGAGAGAGAGAGTGAGAGAATGATGAGAAAGTACGATAGAGATTGAAAAAAGTAGGTTACAAAAGAGAGATTTAATGATGAGGTGCAGTGAGACATTGAGAGTGTGAAAGGGAGTGAGAGTTTAGATATATAAATTGATAGATCGATAAACAGATAAATCAATAGAAATATATAATGTTATATTTATTTTTACTGTTTCGTCTCTTTATTTATTTATTTTTCATTTACAGCAGAGAACATACGAATCAATGATTGAAATCATAATTTGAACATAAATTACGAATAATTTAGTTCTTCAACTCATAATGCAGATTAATTTTGATCGAATTTGTTTTTAAATTTAAAGTCTAGGTATTATTTAAACTTTGCATATACGCCAGATCCACCTTAGATAGGTAAATGAATTTATACAATGCTAGAAAATTTTAGTTAAAAAAAAAGAAAAGGAATTTATACAATGCTAGAAAGTTTTAGATTTAAAAAAATGAATTTATACAATGTTAGAAAATTTTAGATTAAAAAAATGAATTTATAGAATGCTAGAAAATTTTAGATTAAAAAAATGAATTTATACAATGACGGAAAATTTTAGATAAAAAATGAAATTATGCAGTGCTAGAAAATTTTAGCTGAAAAAAATGAATTTTTTACAATGCTAGAAAATTTTAGATAAAAAAATAAATTTATACAATGCTAGAAAATTAAAGATTAAGAAAATGAATTTATACAATGCTAGAAATTTTTTAGATTCAATCAAAGTATTTGTTTTCGGTGTAGATGTGTTATTCTTATCATCCCACGCGCTGAAGATGATCTCAACAAAGATCGAAACATTGGTACGATAAAAAAATGTTTTTCTAAAACCTACGTCACACCAGATCGCATCTCACGACCTCCAAATAATTAGTATTTTTATTCAATAACTTATTTTATTCAAATGTTATGTTTTCAACATAGTTCAGTTCAGCTTTTGCATATTTCTAAATGTCGGTCTGATGAATATTTTTAATTGAAGGTGACTATAATAGCTGAAAACTATAGCTGAGCATTAGTTTAGTTTTTGTTTTATTATTTTCAAGTAGACATATCAAGTAAATTGGTGGTAAATTGGCTTAGCTTATTACCTAGCAAAGGTTGGGTTTGGTGGCCTTTTTAAAAACGTGTTTTATGAACAATACGTGTACAATATGCTATTTATAAAAAAAAATCAATTGGAATGTTTATCGGGAGGTTGAAAAGATTGTAGTGTGAAAACAAGTTGAAAAACAACAAAATCAACGTTGATTGCGTCGTTGAACTGGGCGTCCCTCGCGGGATGTTCCGCCGAGTTGGGCGACATCAAAACTTCCCCAGATTCCAAATTAGATCCCTGCCGCGTCCAAAAGTTTAAAAGCCAATAAAACCGTGTACAGTGGGAGTTTTGCGGATGGTTCCGAATATACGAAACCCGGCCCCTAGGCCAGCTGGTATTCCACCCGGGCCGGCGGAGACTGTCTAATTGTGGAAGAAGGTTTGATCCTGTTATGTTTTGCGGATTGTTGTGGTGTTTAGGGCGAGAGGAGGGGTGTTTAGCATTCTGTAGTCGCCCTCTCGTGTATTGATTCTACCCCTCCTTGGGCAACCCTTATACACCACTCTGTATACACCTTGGCCGCCCTATACACCTTGCAAACCCCCAAACAAAACATATCTTATTACCTTGTCTCTCTTTTTGCTCTTTATCTGTACTCACGTTTCTCAAGCTTGACCCAAAAAGGAAAACATTCAATACATATAAAATAGAATATTTATCTTCAACATGCGAACTTTTACAATGACAAAAAATGTGTTAACTTCATATTTGTTCATCCTTTAAAAATATCAAAGCTTCTAAACCAAGTACAAATAAAATATTTATAAAATTGATGTCATTAAACATTTGTTAATCGTAATGATTTTTATTGTGTCTTTTGTTAAGCGTGTTTAGGAGGTGTAGATATTTTTTACAAACACCATCCTTACAAAGAATTGGTCAAATCAAAACTCACTAAAATAGATACACAAACGACACATAAATACATTTATCTAAAACCTATTGCTCGCCATATGGTTTTTCATTGATTATAAATTTCTAATTCGCTCTACTTATCGTAAATTTATAAAAGTTATTTATTAGGTTTGTTATAGAGAGTTCTCAATTATTAATACTTTTCCAAAAATTCTTATTATTGCTACTAGTATTTTTATTTTTTATATTTCATATTATGTGATTTAGTTCAGCTTATTTCACTGTATGTTAACGTCAAACCTTCATTAATTCGAGTGCCAGGTTTTTAAAGCTTGTTTATTGTTATTGTTAGGAAATCTAGTCCCATAATAAAGTATTCTCTCTCTCTCTCTCACTCTCTCTCTATCTCTCTCTCTCTCTCTCTCTATCTATCTATCTATCTATCTATCTATCTATCTATCTATCTATGTCTCTCTCTCTCCTCTCTCTCTCTCTCTCTCTCTCTCTCTTTCCTCTTCTCTCTCTCTCCTCTCTCTCTCACTCTCTCTCTATCTCTCTCTCTCTCTCTCTCCCTTTCTGCTTTATAATTCTCCATGAACTCACACTTAATTTTAGACCTACATTCGGTATTAACGATTCTTTCTTTATACAATTATTTAGCAAAAGTCGAACATCTTTTGGTGTGTGCGCAGCGGTGAAATCTCGCTGACATCTTATTTCATCCCCCTTTCCCATATCCACCCTCTCCCTTACGGCAAAATGTAAATGCGATTCCCTGTCAAACGAGCGGACCTTCTAGAAATGCAAAAATCCATAATTAAAAAACGACATCCGTTGAGAAAAGGTCGGAGTTCTTGGTCAAGTACAAGAAGAAAACGCCCTTTGCTAAAGAAAGGAACTGGTCTGGATGTGGTTGATTTTTTTAAATTGTTGCCAATCAGATATGATGCGAAGTGATCACGTACAATCTTGGTCAATTTTTTTCCAGAACATCCTATTGTATGGGAATTTCCAGGCAACAATTCTAATTAGAACAAAATCAAAAACAAAAAATAAACTTGCAGTTAATGTAATAACAACCATGGAACCCTAGTAAGCAGTGAGGATTTTAATTTTTACATAAAACACAAAATAACTTAGCAACATAAGAAGTTAAAGACCAAAAGTTCCCTATCTTTTTCAATTTCTTCTACGTCTACTTTCACCATCTGTACATATCGCTTCCTCGAAAATCGTTCTCTGTAATGTTTGTGTATCCACATTTTTTTGAGCTTCAAATTTCTGAACTGAGCCTTTTGATCTTTTTACGAGTAATCTATATTAAGTTCAGCACTACTTCATTTTCAAGTCATACAACTTCAAAAATTATATTTTCACTTACTCGACAAATCAAAACCTAAAAATTATTTATTTACTTCTGCACCAATTAGAGTAAGTAAATGTGATGTTGGTATGGTAATGGAATACCACTTTTTACACTTAAATAAGTTAACATGGGGTTTGGGCTCCCCAGGCACTGCAGCTTTCTGGCTTATTGTACCTTCCTCGTACCTTAGCCCAGTGCAATACACTCTATCCTTCTCCTTAGAAGTATCATCAGGTTATTGACTGTTGCTGCTACAATTTCATTCATGTTGCTTCAGATGCTAGGTTACATCTCCATTGAGCTATTGCTTCGCATTCGAAAATGATATGGGTGGCTGTATCCTCTTCCTCATTACATAATCCGCAGATGGGATCATCGTTGTATATGCCCATGTTGTTTTCTCAGATGCCAGTGACCGGTTACTAGTCCTACCACTCCTCTGAGTCTGGCCCTCTACAATTGCAGCAGTAATTTTGCCAGGTGAGGGTTGTTTTAACATAAGTCTCCTGTTCTGCGATGGAGGATTCTATTTTTGTTTCAGTTATCCCAAGTATAGTTTCGGGACCTATGTATGGTCCTCCTCTGACCAGTCTGTCTCCTTTCTCTTTACCTAAAATTCCCCTGTGCCCTGGCACCCAAGATATCAGATGATTCAGGTTGTTGGGTTTCCACAGGTTTTGGAGATTTTGGATGCATTGACTGACTAATTTTGATGTGATTATTTTACATGCTAATGCTTTAATGGCTGCTTGGCTATCTGATCTTATGAGGATTTTTTTTTTGTCAGTGTAACCTCTTTTAAGATTTTCCAGAGCACAAGCATTAATGGCATGTATTTCCGCTTGAAATGCTTTAGGATACTTCCCTAATGAGTTTGATTGCTCATGTTTTGGGTTTGTTCAGAACATGCCCAATCCGGTTACTTCGTTTGTGTTGGAGCTAACTGTATACCATATCCTGATGCTCTACTGTGTTCTTCCTCTCCTTTATAGTCCGTTGAGACTTGATAGGTTATTGTAAAGAAGTCAGTCCTCATTTCTAAGAATGGATGTCTGCCCGAATTGTTTCGCTCCTATCCAATTTGACTGTTGGAGCGCAAATGAGCATTGTTTAGCCTCTCCTTGTAAAAATGGTTCCAGTGGAGGTAGGTTCAGGAGAGTTTCTTGTGCACTTGAAGGAGTTGTTCTCAATGCCCCTGAAATGTGATATTAGTTTGGATGCTCTCTGATGCAGACAATTTCTGCATGTTGAAGGACGTAGGGGCAAATTAGAAACACAAAAATAAACTAAAAAATAGGAACTACTCAATAGTAGCACCTCCTATGTATTGGGGTTGAGATGGAATTATTCAGTATTCTACAGGTAGATAGTTAACTACTAGTCTATTGGACATGATCTGCCTTAGTATGATCATTTTTCATTTATTTTTCACATATCAAGAGGGTGAGTGATATACCTACTCAAAGGAGTAATTTTCTTTTGGTATTTCTAGCAATGTGTTGAAAACAAAGAAAAAAAGAAAGATGGCATGAATAAAGTTAGATCTTGGCTGAGAGAAAGAAGCCCAAGAACCTCTTTCTCAGTACACAATGGAGGATGAGAAGACTCCACGAAGGCTTCAGATTTTTTGAATCTTTATACAAAAGTAGGGCCGGTTGTTAGCCAAATGTTTTCAAGAATGATTTCATAGACGGCTGGGCGTTTAAAGGGGAATTTTTTCCGCTCGAAAAGGGACGAGGAGGCGTCAGGGGTTCCCGTTGGAAATGTGACGTCTAGTTCGTCACGGGGGTGTTGCGGGTTGCTGAGGCCGTCGTATTAGCCAGCAGGCCACACCACTCATCTTGTCAACCCCCCCGCAATTCTCACCCCCTCGGTTAACATTTTTTGACCGGGTTTGACAGCTGTCACGGCGCCGCCCCGGTCGACGCTTTAATAAAGTCACGTTCCGACACTTGATTCCACAATTTTTATAATTAGAAGGAAAGGGGTGGCCTGCGTCCTCCGGGGATGCCCCACTCTCCGATGGGGGTTGGGGCACGACACGAAATTTAAATTGAACCGCCAGTCACTTCTCGATAACCCTCAAGGGGTTTCCACGCGTTATTGCCTTCTCGTTTCGAAGATTCCCTTTTTAAACACATACTAGGGGTGATGGTATTCCACTATTTCAACCCCTACCATAAAATATGTTTATATCACGTTAGAAGAAATTTATTGTGGTCACTAAGAAAGTTATTGAATTCCACATTGTATCCCCAACAAATATCCACCAACTTACAATCTATTGTCCTTTTGTATTCTTATACATTATTGTATTATTCATTTAGTTATCTGGAATAACGTTTTTAGTTTAAAATTGATAGATTAAATTAAGATTACAAAATTGACAAATAGGTAGGGTAGTATTAGGGAGCAATAAGTGTAGGGATAGGGATAAATGAGGAGGTCACAAAGCCTACGGCTCCTCGACCTGAATAGATCTATTGTGTTCTTCTGTTATTTATAACTCACTGGCCAGCTTCAGATTATTAACCAGCCTTCACAGCTTTGCCAGCGGTTCCTTGATGTAGGATCTTGCTTGAGGTTTTTCCTGTCCTAATTGCAAGAACCAGCACCTACACAGACTTTCACAGAAACATAAAATGTGTTCTACGGTCTCCTCCTCTTCCCGGCAGTATCTGCACAGTTGTGTGTTTCTTCTGTCTGTATTCCTATCCGGTGCATGTGATTTCTTAAGTGGCAGTGCCCTGTCAGGGGTCCAACCAGAATCCTGGTTCGGTTGCGGTTGCCTTCCAGTAATTCTTTTGTAGGTTTTGCGGATGGTCATTCTATGAATCTCTTCGCATGCCTCATACCTGTGGTATTGTTCCACCAGGTTTTGGACTCATTAAGGATCCATATTAAGATATCCTCTTTTGTGGGCTGCTAGGCCGCAGTAGGGTTCTGGGCCCAGAGAGTCCATGTTGGCCCCCTCTTTGGGGAACAATTCAACCTTTTCGTTGCATCTATGCCCCGAAAGTCCAGGGACCCATGCCAGGGAGAGGTCATTAGTGTCGCTGACTTCCGTCAGGGCCTCCATGCAGTTCCGAACACTCTTTGCCTTCGCCTCGCATTAGGCTAATGCCCTGAGATAAGTAATACCAGAGAACGTACTAAATTATAACAAAATGGTTTCACTTATCTTGCAGATATTTGAGCTTAAAAAATGAAAGAGAAGAAACGATAATGCCAAGAAACAGGGAAAAGGAAAATAAAACAAAGAATAGCAGATGCTACAACCAGATCAATAGTTACAACAAAAAAAGAAGTTAAAGTATATAGATATTTAGATTGAGTGAGTGAGAGAGAGAGAGAGGGAGAGAGAGAGAGAAAGAGAGAGTGAGAGAGCCAGGGGAGGTGACAAGACACAAGAGAAGTGCAGTCAAAGAAGAGAGAAAATATGTAGATATAGGTAGATAGATGAACTAGCAGATGTTACAACCAGATCAATAGTTACTAAAAAAAGAAGTTGAAGTAGAGGAATATTTAGAGAGAGAGAGAGAGAGAGAGAGAGAGAGAGAGAGAGAGAGAGAGAGAGAGAGAAAGAGAGAGAAAGAGAGAGGGAGAGAGAGCGAGAGAGAGCGAGAGAGAGAGATCAACTGACAAAACAATTTGAATTTTGAAATTTAATCGTTTCTTGAGTTACATACGGCGAATACGTAACACTGGTATGGATTAAAAAGGGTTGTTATTTTTTAATATCTTTCTTCGTCCCTGCTCTGCGACCCAGTTGTAGGAAATTACAAGCCACAGAACTCAGCTAATCAATGAACTCTTTTAATCGGGCGATCAGCCCTGTATGAAAAATAATCTGATCGTCCCCTTTTTCAAGTTTTTTCAGCCACCCTGGCGTGCAATGTAGCCGAAGGCCGGATACAAAAGTGGTACGAGCTGGATTTCCGCGACCACTCCCCTGTCGTCTTTTTTAATACAAATTGGACTTCTAAGGAATGGGCGATTGTCTCATAAAAAGGAAAACAATAAGATGGCCAGGATTTATCGGCCGTCGGTGGCGATCTTTTTGTACCGGCCCCTCCTGGTTTGGAGTGTGGACGGGACCGGTAGCACGACAATAAATTACACTCCAATGAAATAAAACGGAAAATTTTTCTTTTAATAAAACAGAGGTTTGACTCCTGCGGCTGGCTTGAGTCCACAGTTTATTTGACAGGTTGAAATATAACGAAATACTCCTTTCTTTTTCGTTTCATGTTGCGATTTTTCTTCAGTATAATAACATACTGACGCCAAGGTGTGTTAGGCGAAGTAATTTCTACCCAGCAAAGTTAAATAAAATCAAGAAAAAGGGTCATCTTAAAAAAATCCTTTTTATTATTATGGCTTTTATACTTAATATTCAATAATAGATGAGTGGCTGGGGACGGGCGGTTCTTATTTGACACACTGTAGGTTATGGGTTCGAATCTTTGACTATCCAATAACATTCTTATTTGAGGTTAAGTTAATTCCGAATTGGTTTTGATCTTTCCTTCGTTACATCCACGATTACAAATAGGTTTCCATTAATTAAGGTTTTTAGTTGAGATAAAAAAGTCAGTGTCACGAGCGGGATTCGAACCCACGACCTTCAGACACTAACTTCCCATCTCAACCCCACCTTTTGAATTTTCCCTCCTTTTTGTCATTTTTAAATACCACTGTCTGAGTGGATCGAAGTCGCGATAGCTCCAAGTGGCCGAGCAGAGGCGTATCTAGCCGAAGGTCGTGGGTTCGAATCCCGCTGGTGACACTGATTTTTTTATCTCAACTAAAAACCTTAATTAATTGAAAGATATTAATTGGTCAAGTGGACCAAGAAAACTAGTGAATTACAAATAGGATTCCTTCTTTTATGAAATTTAATGCAGAATTCAAAAACGTGGTTTAAAATTGGAACAGATGCTCTATATCTTGAGAAAATGGGAATTTATGGCTTTTATTTAAGGTCGGGATTTTTCGAAAAAACACATCAAAACTCATAACTTCCGACCGGATTGAGAGTGAACAGTCCGGCTGGTTGCATTTTACTCTATTTAGGATGTACTATAATCCAATGTTTTTCGGGTTTATGCTGGACCACCCTTTAAATAATTTCATATGTTCATACTTTTTACAGGAAGAATTGTGAAATTTTGATAGAATGGATATTTCCTCAGGTCGTTTTGGTTTTCAGCTCGTTCAAAGAACTCGCGTATAAATCACGATAAACTGGGCGCACGATTAAATCAATTAATGCCGGTGACAGAGGATGGGACAGGAGAGAAAACAATGAGCAATTAGTTATGACTTATGGAGAGTTGCAGGCCGAAGGGAGGAAGGAATAAATCAGGCCTAGATATAAATTGATGCCCACATTTTGGCCGGGGGGCGGCGCGTCGCAAGAATGCGGATAATAGTTTGACAGCCTTGGCATTTTCCCGAATATCGTGGGCGTTCGAAAACGGCCACATTGTCTTTTATAATTGCTCGTTATTTTTGTTGTAAAACGTCGTCAACCGGGCGAACAATTGACGGATCGGCCGAAGAAGAGGCTCGACTGTCTTGTTTACATGATTTGTGAAGACTAATGTGTATTTCATTGTGTTACTTATGTAAATATATTTAAATCATTCGACATCATTTGTACTCGGCGTTTCGCCCTTTTGCCCGGGCAGAACAAAACGTTTATTTCTGTCATTAGCGCTTTGTTATTTATAGGCTGACAATAACATAGCGAGATAATTCATTATTTTCTTCTCCTTATACATGGAGAGAGTGCACAAGTTGTTATTTATTTATACAGCGCTTATATAATAGGAAAAATCTTCAAATTTATCATCCCTTCAGACTTTTTGTAATGAGGATGGCAAAACGGCCAGTTACCATTGATTGATATGCTGTTAAATTCAATTAAACACTGAATAATGAAAAGGATAATATTTTATTCTATTCATAATTAATTATTCAGAAATCGTGAGATGCGGTCTGGTGTGATGTAGGTTTCAGAAAAAACATTTTCTTTATCGTGCCAACGTTTCGATCTTTATTGAGATCATCTTCAGGGCATAGGATGTACAAACATTGTTTACATTTAACAAATACGTGTAGGATGTGGAAAAAAGTGAATTTATAGAATGCAAAATATATTTTTTATATTCAATCAAAATATTTCTACTCACTCGAAGTGTTTGTCTTCTGTGTAATTGTGCCATTCTTGCGTATTGTGTTGAGAGTGCCAGTGAGATATTGCTGTTTTATGTTTATATATTTTATATTCATTATTACACAGAAGACAAACACTTTGAGTGAGTAGAAATACTTTGATTGAATATAAAAAATATATTTTGCATTCTATAAATTCACTTTTTAACATATCCTACATGTATTTGTTAAATGTAAACAACGATTGTAAATCCCAGACCCTGAAGATATCTCAATAAAGATCGAAACGTTGGCACGATAAAGAAAATATTTTTCTGAAACCTACATCACACCAGACCGCATCTCACGATTTCTGAATAATTATCGACTAACGGTCACTACTCACCACACATTCACAATTAATTTCAATTAAAAAAATGATATATCGATGAACGGTGTTCGACTGTGTTGGCTAGACTGGCTGTTCTGGGTTCAAATCCCACGCTATCCCATGGAATTTTATTTAATTATTAGTTCATCAATGTATTGTAAAGTAGTCGCAGTCTCTCGCGAACGGGTAGCAGGACGTTTAACCCTTTTGTATGGAATTACTCTACTTAATCCTTTTTAAAAAAAAAGATAGTTCCTACTCACAGTAAGTTGTTTTTTAACGATACGGATTTCGAGCCCCTTAGCTCATCATCAAGTTGAAGGATTTCTACAACGGTCTCTAGATATGAATTGAAAAAGTGACTCTTAAAGGTTACTCTACTTATTCACTTTTTACATATAGTTTTGGCGTAGAATATGCTGGAAGTTTTTGCCATGTGTGTTTTTAGGTTTAATCCACTGGAAATCGTTTTTTAGACTAGCTGGAGCATTGAAATGCTATGTAGTATTGAAAATTTGTCGTAGGGAGTTCTTACAATTAACAAAATGCCGGAAATATTTCTCCCTCAGAGGTGTAATTTGTACTGGGAATTAAGTTCTAGACCGATTTATCGAACAATCTGACATATCGGCCGAGTTATAAATGGCTTTCAGTATTGCAAGGCATAGTATTTCTTAGGTAACAAATGGACGCCGGGGCTTTATTACTCGGCGGTTGAGACGGGGCAATTTGTTGCCAATTATTCCCATCCCTTGGATAAGTTGATAACCCTAGGATAGAGTTGGGTAAGACAAATAAATGAAGTGAGGAGAGGGTTGGGAGTAATCGCCGAATTTGCATTCCCCGAAAAGGAGGGGCCGCCCTGCAAAGATGAATCATGGAGTGTTGATTAGCGGAGGATTAGCTACATCTGGGCCATTCCGGGCCGCCCCGCAATGTTTCATTAGCCGACTTCGCTGCTATCCCAGACCGCACACCGCACAAACCACAAACTACACTTACAATCCTGTTCCTGCGTGAAGGAAGGGGTTAAACAGAACCGTGTTCGACTTATATGGTTGAAATTATACCTGTTTAGGGATGATTTGCCTGAAAGCATGAAAGAAAACCTTTTTCACTTTGGAAAATTAATTGGACTTATATTCGCCACAATAGGAGTAGTATGTGTTGCCACTTGGCGCAGACGGTCAAAGTCCAACTTTACCCCCTCCACCTTCCC